>NC_083097.1:10270386-10570386 GCF_949774975.1 Lagenorhynchus albirostris
CACATACACAGAACTGTTTTTACCGAATTAATGTTGAGTGTAAAACCATAAGTTTATGCTGTATTTTAATGCACTTTATAATTGCCTCTAATCTGAGGATATTTTTAAGGACAGAACTTGCTAATTAAACCATTTGTTGTTGTTGTTGTTTTTGTTCCTGCTCTTTCTGTATGTAAGGCATGGTTTCTAGGCATGCAGTAATCCTCAGCGATTAACACAAGTCCCAGTCCTATGGGGTATATGTTTTTATTAATCCATGTGTCTGGAGAAAGACCTCTAGTTATAGTAAACATATTGTCCAAATCGGTGCAATTTTGAGGGTTAAGTGGGACACTGTTAATAATGGGATAGCTGATGTTCCCTGGGATATAAAATTGCATTACCTCTAGGCAATATGTAATGGTGGGCGAGTGGTTCTTGGGTCAGACTGCCTTGGTTAATATCTCTGTTCCACTTAGTAGCTGTTTTCACATGAGCAAGTTGCAAATGTTAATTCATCCTCAATTTTCCCATATAAAATGAGAATAAGATAATAACCAATCTTAGAGTTTATAAAGACTGAAGGAGGTGGTTCCTGTAACATGGAACGATACCTAGGACATATTAAGCATTCCAGGCTTGTTAGCTATGATTATCTAAGCAGAAAGCACAGTTTTACTTACAAGCAATATTTATTTGTTTTGGGTTTTGTTCTAAGAGACATTGTAAATTTGTGCTATACCCATATTTGTTATAAGTTCATCTATCCTTCTTTAAAATTTTAAAGTTTTCTTTATCATCCCCATAAAATTGAATAAAACCTATATAATTTGATCACATCTACATTTTGTTCCCTAATTAACATTTAATAAAAGTACATATCTCATAAATAGGTATTTTCTGGCTTTGTGTAATATTTTTATATAGCTGTAGGAAATATTTCATGGTGCAAAGAGCTAATTCTGTACATTATGTTTTATAAAATATTTGATTAGTTACCACCACCATATGTTCTTTAATATTCATTGATATTTTAGGTAATTATAATTTTTTTCACTACTCAAATTGTAGTTATGATTCAGATAACAATAACTCTGTCTTTTCCCTCATCTCATCCAGAATTTCTACTCTTCATTCCAATGCTACCTTCTGGGAGAGGCTTCACTACATCTACATATGTTGTTTCCACCAGGATGTCAGTTTCATAACTGAAGAGCCTTTTTCTCTTGTCCGCAGCTGTATCCATATGTTACAGAAGAGTGTGTGGTATCCAGGAAGAGCTGAATAAAATTTGTTATGTGAGTCTTAAATAAATGGTAGTTCACTTTGTCTTCATCTCAGTGAACAATTTTTTCTTCCCAACCCTTCATTTTGTGAAACATAATTTTCTACATAATATGGAGAGTTAAACGCTATTGGTATATTTAAAAAATATATGTAAAGGACAACAAAATGTTTCCAGATATTAATAAATGCAGTAAGTATTATATAATGTTTCAAATTCTGTTAATATCTATTATGTTCTCTACACAAAACACAGCTAACTCTAATTATCCAAGATAATGAGATATGAGAGTAGAATGAATTGAAATTCACAAGTAATTCTCTTGTGAATCTGCATCATAACTACAATTTGAGTAGTAATGTCACAAAAGGTCACATTTAGGTCAGTATATTATATGTCTTTACCTCCTAACCTTCAACTAGAGCTGCTGGCAAGTAAAGGTGTGTCCCTACCTCTCCAAGTACCTCTGTCCTCGAGGAGCTGAGAAAGCAAGAAATGTCTAAATGGAAAACAGGAGAGGTGTAACAAGGGCAGTGCCGATCCACAGAAAATCTCTAAGTAATTAAATATGCCATTTTGAGTGAAAAAATTTATGTCATAAAACTGTATTTTCAGCTACATTGTATTTCTAGCAGTTTGCTACAGGACTTAGCTTCTCTTTATCATTTAGTGTTTCCATACTTATTGTTTATTATCTATTCAGATTGTAAGTACTTTGGAAAAATAATATAAAAAATATAAGACGACAGACTACATATATACATATATATATATCTCTCCTATCTTCTTTGCTATAATATACATTTGCTTTTAAATAATTTAATATATGACATATGACAAGGTGATAATAAATATTAAATAGATACTAAATAATATATTAATAGATTAAGTGCTAAATAGATAACCTCTGTTTCATAAACATGTAACAGTATGATGAACAGGAATTGACATTTATGTTATTAAGTGATAAGATGCTCGTTGTTCACCCCTTCTGCCTTTTTCATATGAATGAGCTGGTATTACAGATGCCAAGGGGAATATCACATGGATGCTTCTGAAAGGCTCTCATAATCAGTAGCATGTGAGTTTCAGGGTAGAGAGTGGTGGGCTCTTCACTGCTCTGTCTGAAGCATCTGAGTCTGTGTCTGGTATAGAATAGAATGAATGAATTTAACAAGGGAGAAATGTCTAAGTGTATTTTAAAATATAGTATGATAAGTAAAACAATAAAATTGTATGTGCCTTTAGAGTGGAAAAAGTGACTACTGCTATCTTTAAAGGGACGTAGGAAAAATGTCATACAACAGATGATACGGCAGAAGATTACTAAGGAATGACGAAATATACATCAGCCAAAAAATTGTGGATTCAATATTCCAATAAATGGGATTTCATATATGTGTAAAATTACAGAAACATTAAATGGTAATGCCTGTTTTCTTTTTATTAATGACAAAAAGTATCTCGACGTTTCTAGAATACAGGTTCAAGGATTAGAATGATTTCTTTAGCTGAGCTGCATGAACTCAGCGTAGGTTCCTTTTCACTGGTTTGTTTGGTTTTATTTTTGTTTTCATGCTGGAAAGCCACAATCTTAGATGCTCACTCTCTCACACTCTTTTCCTTCTAAAACTCTTTTAGTTATGTTGTTACATTTACATTGTTGTGGTTTATAACATCTACTTTCTGTCTTATATTCATAAGTCCCTTAGTGATGCCTAACTATTACAATGGAGTAGATCCAAATTTACTGTCAGTTCTTTGAAAACATATTTCTACATTTTCTTTGCTTGGGGAATATTAAAAAATTACTCCTGGTAACCATAGTTTCTGGGATAATGCATGCCTGGAAATATTTGTCTTTTGCCAAATATTTTAACATTTCTAGCCGCAATTTAGAAATATAGAAAATTCATGAGACATCCTTTGCTTTTTAAACTGTAGTCGTAAATACTCCACTGTTTTGTACTGTTGGGAATGGTGCAGAGAAGCCTGGAGTCAGTCTGATTTTTATCCTTTTGCAGATTTTTCAGCTTTTTTTGGGTTCAAAAATTTTTTTTTTATAAATTTATTTATTTTATTTATTTATTTTTGGCTGCATTGGATCTTCGTTGCTGTGCGCGGGCTTTCTCTAGTTGTGGTGAGCGGGGGCTACTCTTCATTGCGTCACACAGGCTTCTCATTGCAGTGGCTTCTTTTGTTGCGGAGCACGGGCTCTAGGTGCATGGGCTTCAGTAGCTGTGGCTCACGGGCTCAGTAGTTGTAGCACGTGGGCTCAGCCGTTGTGGCACATGGGCTCAGTAGTTGTGTTTTGCGGGCTCTAGAGTGCAGGCTCAGTAGTTGTGGCACATGTGCTTCAGTAGTTGTGGCTCGTGGGCTCTAGAGCACAGGCAGTTGTGGCACACAGGCACAGTTGCTCAGTTGCATGTGGGATCATCCCGGACCAGGGGTCGAACCTGTGTCCTCCACACTGGCAGGTGGACTCCCAACCACTGCGCCATCAGGGAAGCCCTGCCACGTCTTTTTAAACTGATGTAGCCATTCTCCTTGTCACTACCTCCAAAGTGGCCAAAAGTTTTCTGATGCTTTTATATTTCAATTAGACTTCTTTCCTGAGCTCTGTCTGCTTATTTTAAAATCCCTTTATATTGTTTTATAATTATCTTCTTGAATATTTGCCTTGAGCTCTACTTACAGAGGTCATTTTTATCATAGTTTTGACTCCATGAAGAATTTATTAATCACTCTTTTTGGCTCCATGACAAAGTGTGGTTTTTTTCCCCCTAAAAAGTGCCTTGATTTTTATTTATTTCTGTTCAATATCATTTTTCCCTTACAGCATATTCATAGAGCTCCTGTTCTACTTCCTGCTTCATGATTTGTATATGAATGAGGGTTCTTATTGGAACAGATATTTAAAGAATAATAATGCACAGGAATGCTTGCAGGAAGATTCCAAGCCTTTCATTAAAACCCAGTATGACTGTGTGTGTGTGTGTGTGTGTGTGTGTGTGTGTGTGTGTGTGTAGGGGAGAGAGATAGATCAGATAGGCAAAGATATTTGTCTGCAGTGTCTATTCATGTTGCCCAAAAGACTAAGGCTTGGCACACAATACACTTTCCAATAAGTATGTGTTGAGTGAACAAAGGAAGTGAGAGAAATCTCAGTCAACCAAGGTAAGAAGTGCAATACTATGCACCACCGCATGGGGGCCTGCTTGCTCTGTGTCTTGCACAGTGGGCTTGCTCCGAGGTTTCTGTCCTCTTACCAACCTCCCTAAACATGCCACACCATCCAACTGGGTTCTGGGTAGCTCCCACGGGCATTCCTGGTATACTCATCCTGTTTCAAACAAAAGGTCTTTGCTTTTGTCCTTCAGATGAGGCCATCTACTGGAGAACTCTTTTCTCTGAGATTCTACTGGATTCCACAAGCCAGGGATCCTCGCTTTAGTCCTCCATCCCTCACCCATAATTTCAGTGACCTTGGCAGTCTTGCTACACAGATATTGTAATTTTGGTTATAAATTTCCTTCTTATTCATGTCCTTGTATTATAAGGAAATAAATTATCATTGTTTGCAGACAGGAGGATAAATAGATATATTTCTTTATTATCTCAAGGTTATAATATTTCCTCTCTTCTACATTCTTCTTGGTATACATCTTTGTCATTTGAAATGGCTTAGGGTCATGTGGTTGTATATCCCAGTTTTATCTGGATTAGAAAGATAAATGCTATTGTATATACTGATAAAAGAGGAATGTCTTCAATAAATGACTTTAAATATTTTCAGCGAGAATACATTAAAATCAACCCCAAATGAACAGCACTGTAAAAATTACCTCCACATTTCTTACTTTATGTCTAGTCTAAGTACATTTTTATAGTTGTCAAGTAAATTACACAGGTGACTTCCTCTTGGAGCTGCAGTGAACAACAACAGAACTTAAATGAGATCATTAATGAGATTGTTCTAGTCCCAGGTCTCTTGATAGGTAACACTGGAAAGTTTTCTGTACCCAATGCTCTAAGTAGTGATGTCAGGTGTGAAACCTTAAAGATTTTAGTCATTTGTTCAGTTGGTATGAACCCAGAAATGTTATCCCTCTATCCCCCTACTTGAGGAGGGTGTCATGGTTGAGTATTGGTAAAATAATTTCAACCTTATTAACTCTACTTCCTTGTGACATTTACTATACAAGGAATTGTCCTTAATCAACAACACAGATGACTTTGACTCCACACCCTTCAAAGAGAACATGATTTTTATCCTATACTCTAAATTCTGTCAAAGCATATTACAAAATGTTGAGAAAATTACTGCTTTTAGTAAGTGATTTTGAGAAAGTATTTAGCAAAAATAAGAAGTCAGATTTTGAAGAGTCATGCATAATAGTTAGAGGTTAAATATTTTCTGAGGGAAACAGAAAGTTCATGGAGAGTTTGAAGCAGATCTCTTAAATAACAGATTGGCATCTTAGAAATAGGTTGAAATGAAAACAGTCTGTAGGATGGATTGGAGTAGAGTGAAATGAGGATGAAAATGAAGGACAGAGTTACCACAGTCACCTTAAAAACACACACTGTGATCCTGAGCTAAGCAGTGGCAGTAGTGATGACAAAATAGAAAGAATAGATAGGAGATAATCAGACATGAAGGAAAATCCAGAGGTTTTGGTGGTGAATGGGAAGGTTGGGAAGGTGAAGCCTTTAGAAAGACGTCCAAGTTTTGGGCTTTGGTTACTGAAACCACAATGGTACCACCAACATTAGTAATTATATGGGTAAAGAATAGTGAACTTAGACTGAGGCATGTTAAGTCTGTGTTGCTCCTGGAATATTAGTGTGGAATTCTTCAACAACCAGGCAAACATGTGGATCTGGGGCTCTTGGGAAATGTCAGGGATGAATTGGTGAAGGACCACTGGGGAATCAGTTAAAATCCGGGGAGCGTGCAGAGTGAGAACAAACGCACCAAATGATGGAACTGAAAGAAGCCTGAATATCTTGTGTGTATGGAGGAAGTTCCTACTTGATATTATAATTTTCTAAAATAAAATTTAAAAATATATCTCCTGTTCACTAAAACCTGACCTCAAGTAGGTTACAAGTAAGTAATTCTGGTAAAGTTGCTTTATAAATATTAATAAATGTAGTGGATTTTCAGAGGATGATATGACATCCATGGGCAGAGCCTGTCTGGGAAACATTGGGAAAGAGAAAAGTATTTTTGGTGGAGGGAAGAGTTGCAGCAAATAAACACAGGTATGAAGTTACAGGGAATTGTCCTAAGATGATTAATATTTCGACTGATTGTAGGTTTGCTAGAGTACATAAAAGGGAAAAGAAGATAAAGATGAAAAAACACATTTGCACAAGCCAATGGAATTTGAACTTGTATTATTTAGACACTAATTAAATAATAAATATATTTTTGCTACATATTATAATTTCAGATAATATTAAACTTGTCTCGGTAATTAATTTAACCATTGTCTCACATGCAGAAAATCCTTTTGAACATGCTATTCATTTCCATGTTAACACCACTATTTAAAAATCTTAGAAGTGAGTTATAATCTAAATTCATGTACATGGAAATCTTATTTTGACCAATATCATCACATTTATACTTAAAGGAGAATTAGAGTTTTATTCCCTAGAGATTGATTGATTTAGCACAGTAGATGATACTCTCGAGATCATTGAAGCATCTCAAAAGCAATTTAGCATATTTAAGACACATGTTTTATAACACAAAATAAAATACATTTTGGATATTCAGTGTTCAACATTGAAATGTGTGTCACTTTGATGAATTCCTTACACATTTTGTTTTAAAAATGCAATTCTATATGAGCATATTTTAATAAATTGCTTACATACTTATGGAAAGAGAAATCAGAATTCAAAAGGTGTCATATTTCCATTCTTGAAGCATAACATTGAGAGGCTTGATAACATAAGTTTTTAAGACTCAAAAGTCTCTTTTTATCTATTATCACTGCAATTCTATAACTAGGCCATCTGAAACAGTATGTTATTTTAGCACAAAATTTTATACAGGCAGTATATTTGTTTGTACATTAAATCTTACATGATCTGGAACAAAGTCTAAGGCACAACACTTTGGGGAATATGTACAATTGAACTAAATCAGTGAAATGTATTAAATGGCTATTGACATGCATTTTAAGTAGTATTAACATTTAATTTAACTTAATTTTTTCTAATGTTTTTATGGAAGTGTAATTGACATACAACATTATATTAGTTTTAAGTGCGTACCATAATGATTTGATGTTTGTATATATTGCAAATGATCAGCACAGTGAATCTAGTTATCACTTGTCACTATACAAAGTTACATATTATTTTTCTTGTGATGAGAATTTTTAAGATTTACTTTCTTAGCAAATTTCAAATTTGCAGCACAGGATTGTTGACTGTAGTCGCCATGCTATACATTACATCCCTATGACATTTTATAACTGGAAGTCTGTATCTCTGGAACCATTTTATTCATTTTTCCTACCCACAGCCCCGCTTCCCTCTGGCAACCACCAATCTGTTATCTGTATCTATCAGTTTTGTTTTGTTTGTTCTTTTGTTTTTGTTTTGTTTTAGATCCACATATAAGTCAGATCATAGGGTATTTGTCTTCCTCTGTCCGACTTAGTTCATGAAACATGATGCCTGAAAGTCTGCTGTGTTGTTGCAAATGGCAAGATTTCATTTTTTATTATGGCTGAGTTGTATTCTAGTGTATAAATATACACACCACATCTTTATCCAACCATCCACGGATGAGCACTTAGTTTGTTTTCATATCTTGGCTTTTGTAAATAGGCTGCAATGAACATAAGGGTGCATAAATCTATTTGAATGAGTGTTTTTGTTTTCTTCAGATAAATACCCAGAAGTGGAAGTGCTGGATCATATGGTAGTTCTGTTTTTAATGTTTTGAGGCACCTCCATACTGTTTTCCACAGTGGCTTCACCAATTTACATTCCCACCAACAGGGCATGAGGGTTCCTTTTCTCCACATCCTCACCAACACTTGTTATTTCTTTACCTTTTGATAATAACCATTCTGACAGGTGTGAGGTGATATCTCATTGTGGTTTTGATTTGCACTTCTCTGATACTCATCTTTTCATGTGTCTCTTGGCCATCTGTATGTCTTCTTTGGAAAAATGTCTCTTCAGTTCCTCTTCCTATTTTTAAATCAGATTGTTTGCTTTGTTTTTTGTTTGTTTGTTTGTTATTGAGCTGTTTGAGTTCTTTGTATATTTTGGATATTACCCTCTTTTGGGATATATAATTTGCAAATAATTTCTTCCATTCTGTGTGTTGCCTTTTTATTTTGTTGATGGTTTCTTTTCTGTGCAGAAACTTTTTAGTTTGATGTAGTCCCATTTGTTTATCTTTACTTTTGTTGCCATTGTCTTTGGAGTTAGATCCTTCCATCAGTGTCTTATGGTTTTCAGTGCACAGATCTTTAACCTCCTTGATTAAATTTATTCCTAGGTATTTTGTTTTTATTGATGCAATAGTAAATGGAAAGTGGTGGTGGTGGTGGTGGTGGTGGGATGAATTGGGAGATTGGGATTGACATATATACACTAATATGTATAAAATGGATAACTAATAAGAAGCTGCTGTATAAAAAAATAAACAAAATAAAATTCAAAAATTCAAAAAAAAAACAAGAATGAGGGTGTTGGAAAAAATAACAGTAAATGGGATTGTTTTCTTAATTTCTCTCTTCGATAGTTTGTTATTAGTGTGTAAAAACACAACAGACTTCTTTTTATATTGATTTTGTGCCTTGCAACTTTGCTGAATGTTTTATTAGCTCTAACAGTTTTTTTTTGGTGGAGTCTTTAGAGTTTTCTATATATAGTATCATGTCCAAAAATAGTGGTAGTTTTATTTCTTTCTTTCCATTTTGGATGCCTTTTATTTCTTTTTCTTGCCTAATTGCTCTGGCTAGGACTTCTAATGCTGTGTTGAATAAAAGTGGCAAGAGTCAGCATCCTTGTTTTGTCCTTGGACTTAAAGGAAAAGGTTTTAGCTTTTTGCTGTTAAGTATGATATTAGCTATTGGCTTGTCATATGTGGCCTTTATTATGCTGAGGTATCTCCTGTCTAGTTCCACTTTGTTGACAGTTTTTATCATAAAAGGATGTTGAATTCTGTCAAATACTTTTTCTGCATCTAATGAGATTATCATGTGATTTTTATCCTTCATTTTGTTAACGTGGTGTCTCACATTCATTGATTTGTGCATGCTGAACCATCCTTGCATAACTGGAATAAAACCCACTTGATCATGGTGTATGATTCTTTTAATGTATTGTTGAATTTGATTTACTAATATTTTGTTAAGGATTTTCACATGTATGTTCATCAGAGATATTAGTCTGCAATTTTCTTTTTTTGTGGTGTCCTTGTCTGGTTTTTGTATCTGGGTAATGATACAATAATATATATAACAGTCTATTTTAAGTTGATAGCAAGTTAAGTTTGAATGCATTCTAACACTCTGCATTTTTACTCCCCTTCAGCAAGTTTTATGTTTTTGATGTCACATTTTACATTTTTTTTATTTTGTGTATCCCTTAACTAATCATTGTAATAATAGTTACTTTTACTACTTTTGTCTTTTAACCTTCATACTAGCTTTATAAGTGTTTTATCTACTTCTTTTACCATATATTCAGCTTAACTAGTGAGATTTTTACTTTCACATGTTTTCTTGTTACTAATTAGTGCCTTTCTTTTCAGCTTAAGAAGTTCCTTTGACATATCTTGTAGGGCTGGTTTAGTAGTGATGAGCATTAGCTTTTGCTTGTCTGGAAAACTTCATCTCTCCTTCAATTTTGAATGATAATCTTACTGGTAGAGTATTCTTGGTTAGAACTTTTTTTCTTTCAGCATATGCCACTCCCTTGTGGCCTGCAAATGTTCTGCTGTAATATCTGTTAATAGTCTTATGGGGGTTCCCTTATAAATAACAAATTGTTTTACTCTTGATAGTTTTAAGGTTCCTTTTTTATCTTTAACTTTTGACATATTAATTATAATGTGTGGTTTTCTTTGGATTCATCTTCTTTGGGACTCTCTGGGCTTCCTGAATCTGGATGTCTGTTTGCTTTCCTAGGTTAGGGAAGTTTTCTGCCATTATATCTTCATATTAGTTTTCTGCCCCTTTCTCTTTCTCTTCTCCTTCTGGGGCCCATAGAATGCAAATGTTATTCTAATTGATGTTGTCCCATAGGTCACTTAAGCAATCTTCACTTTTTAAATTTCTTTTTTCTGCTCTGTTTGGGTGAGTTCCATTGCCCAATATTCCAGGTTGCTGATTTGTTCACTGCTTCATCTAAGCTGCTATTGAACCCCTGTAGTGTATTTTTCAATTCAGTTATTGTATTATTCAGCTATGTGACTTCTGTTTGATACTTTCTTATAGTTTTTATCCCTTTGTTGTAGTTCTCTCTGTGTTCATTCTTCTCCCAAGTTTGGTGAGCATTGTTATGACCATTACTTTAAACTCTTTATCTGGTAAATTACTTATTTTCATTTCATTAAGGTTTTTATTTAGGGGGTTATCTTGTTCTTTTGTTTTAAACATTCCTCTGTTTCATCATTTTGCTTGACTCTCTGTATTTGTTTGAATTTGTTAGGCAAAACAGTTACATCTCCTAGTCTTGAATGGATGGCCTGTGTGGGCAATGGACCTTATGATTTAAATTTGCCTGAGCTCTTGGTTGCCTCTTGAACTGTCTCTCTGATTGTTTCAGACCTGTGGGGGCCAGAAGTTCATTCCTTCCCTGACACCAGATCCCACTGCTCATGGGTGTTCCCTGTGTGGGCAGTGCATACATGCTGGTTTTGGGAGGCCATGGGAGCCAGGGCTTATGCTGCTGCTGGAATGGTCACAGGGGTGATGCATGGAGTGGGGTGCTTACCTGCTACCTCTGGTGGGTCAAGACAGCAGCATGGAGAAGGAGGTGTTAGCAGGTTAGGGTGAGAGTGCAGAGGTAGCACCTGCAGTGCTGGCACTAGCAAGGTAGAGGGAGAATATAAAAATAATGCTTGCCAGTGTCTCCATTCCTGGAGAAGTTCTCAACAGGCTTTTGCCCCTCTGGCAGATCCTTTAAGATTAGTAAATGGATCTCCTTCATGTATGGACTTGGTTCTTGTCAAACTGCTACTTTTGCACTGGGTGCTAGGTAAAATGAGTCTGTGTGCCAGCTCTTTAAGATCAGAATCTCCATTCCCTTTTGCTCTATGGTTTTCCTGAATATAGTTCTGTTGGTTTTCAAAGCCAGACATTTTTAGGGCTCATCTCTCATGTGCGAGTCCTGAGGGTTGGGATGCTGCATGTGAGGCACAAACCCCTTACTCCTTAGGGAGAAGTTCTGTATTTCTGAGAACCCTCCTGCTTGTGTGTCAACCCACTAGTGGCTGGGGTGGGGGAGCGTTAGTCAGTGTCTCTCCTACCTGTCTTGATATGGCCCTTTATCCTTTGTTGTGGAGTAAGCTGTTCAGTCAGTTCTCAGGTTCTTTTCAGAGGGAATTCTTCTACATGTAGGTTGTTATGTCAAATATCAAGGCAAATTGTACAGCTGTAATGGGTGAAATACAATGGATTCAAAAAAGATATAGACAAATATATTAATCAAATATAAACTAGAAAGAAATCCATATATATATGTGAACTGTACTTATGACAGATGTAGTTTTACAAAATAGTGGGAAAAGATTACCTATTCAACAACTGGTATTGGAATAATTTGCTCTGTACATGGAAAAAAGTAAACAAGATTTCTATTTAACCCATAAAAAGTCCAAACTGTAACAATAGCTACATTTAAAATATTTCAAGAAAATATAGGAAAATATGTTTTTTATTGCAAGGCTGAAAACGACTTCCTAAATGCAGAATATAAAGCATAAACTTTAAAGGAAAAGCCTGATATATTTGAGTTAAACCAAATAGAACTTCTGTATGTGGCATGATTACAAAGTTGCTTGTGATAACAATAACAAAAAATGACCATTAATATGGAAAAGGATACAGATATCCAAATGTTGCCCTCTTAATTTGAGGGAAGACTGAATAGTAGTTAACAGAAATGAATACACACAGTTGACACCTGAACAACATGGTGGGAGATTTAGGGATGCCCACCCTTCATGTAGTTCAAAGTCTTTGTATAACTTATAGTCTGCCCTCTGTATCCATGGTTTGGCATCCAAGGATTGAACCAAAACAGACCATGTAGTACTATGGTATTTACTACTGAAAAAAATCTACATATAAGTGGACCCACGCAACTCAAACTCATGCTGTTCAAGGGTCATCTGTAATACATGGTATGCAGCAGAAATATATTTAGTAAAAACAGGTAAGTTGCAGAATGATGCAAATAGTAGGATAGCATTTATACAATGTACAAACAAAAATAGTGATAAATATTTTTTACTTTTATATTTCTGTGTGTGAGCATATCAGCTTGGACTGGGAAGTTTGAATCTGCGAAGCAGAAAGCAAATGAAACTGGTGATTGGGGATTAAATGACTTGAACTTTATCTATAATGTTTTATATAAAAAACTTTAAAAAAGAAAATATAACAAAATGTGAACAAATATAAATTTGGGATTGTTGGTACATAAAAGTTTTATAGTGTTTTTGTGTTTTGTAATATTTTTCTCAAAACAAAATCTCGTGGGATTGCTAGAAATAATTGTTGAATAAAAGACGTCTTGTGATTCCCAGAGCAGGGACGCTCTGTGTCCTTTTCTCAAAAGTAAGATATATTCAGCAGGAAGAAGCATGCTCAGAAGAACCCCTCGTAGATCAGTTAATAACAAACAGTGCCAAGATTGATGGATTAGAAACAGAAAAATGCACCTATAACACACATAGCATGCTGCTTCTCAGTTATTTGTTAGGTCTTCCAGAATTTGATCAGATGGGAAGAATCTAAATTAACCAAAATTATGTCTCCTTCACCCTATAAGGGTCAAAACAGTACTTAAGTTCCATTACAGAAAATTATGAAATAACATTTTTGTAGAGATGAGTTTATATTAATTTTATATCTGTTGCAATTTATACCATTTTCTTCCCACTTTTATAACAAGTTGGGTTAGCTATAGCTTGGGTATTTTACCTCAGTCCTTGGACAATTATAATATTAATGATCCTGGCTAAAATTATATGTGTGTATATACATGTAGGATATCATATGTATATCATACATATAGGACAGTTCACTTCTCAAGCTGAATATGGAATGTATTTAGAAAACATTTTCTGTTTGTTCAATCTAAAATCTGATTCTTCACTGATGTATTTATAGCTGTTAAGTACAGCCAACATTTAATTGTGAACTATAATTTTCATCTTTCAAGGTCATACTTATAATAGAAATACTATTAATAGTTAGCATGGATAGGCTTTTTATCTTCTAAGTATTTTACCAACAATTAATTTAATGCTCTTAAGAACCATGGGGACCCTTATTTCTGTAAGATAAAAGGAAGGTTATATTGGGCTCTTTGGGAAGGAAATTAGATCAGAATATGTCTTCACATACCTTTGCAATATTCATCAACATAAGTAGGGGAAATAAAAGGGAAAAACACATATAATTCATCTTATCTTTATTGTGAAGTTGTTGTTTTCTAGAAAAAAGTGCCCTATTTTCCATTCCTAAATTAAGGTGTAATAAGTTCAACATTAAGTGTGGAATTTAGTTGTTTGTAGTGATTCACTGAAAGGAAGTCATAAGTAGGGTATAAATCTACTTATAACACTTTAGGAGTCCATAATTTTTTTAATACGTACTTTTAATTTTAAGATTATTCCCTATTTTGTTAAGCTGATATATACATTTTATTTCAAGATTATTCCATATTTCATTTCTTTTGAAGCACAACTTTCATATTATGAATATTTTATTGATAATGGTTGTTTTGAGCACTGAGACCACTGTGGTACATTTGCTAGGATATAAATTTCACATTATTCTGCTGTAGCTTGGAACTTTCTATTTGTAATTAATTAAAGCTAAACATTTAATAATAGAGATGTAGGCCAAAAAAAATGACTCAATAAGGTTTGTCTCCAAATTAATGTTGTGCCTACAAAATTTCATAAAGTTGGTGTGCTTGGGGAAAATGCTAACTGTGAAGAACTGTATTTATTATCTTTTTTTTTTTAACTTTTAAGTAATCAGAGTGTCATCATTTACTTTCGATTATATACTTCTGTTTTATCAATGTTAAAAGAGCCAGGTTTCATATAGTAAATGCATGGAAATGATTCATCTGAACATTTATTTTTCCATTTTATTTTATTTTATTTATTTTTTTTATACAGCAGGTTCTTATTAGTCATCAATTTTATACACATCAGTGTATATATGTCAATCCCAATTGCCCAATTCAGCACACCACCACTCTCACCACCCCACCACTTTTTGCCCTGGGTGTCCATACGTTTGTCCTCTACATCTGTGTCTCAATTTCTGCCCTGCAAAGTGGTTCATCTGTACCATTTTTCTAGGTTCCACATATATGCGTTAATATACGATATTTCTTCTTCTCTTTCTGACTTATTTCATTCTGTATGACAGTCTCTAGATCCATCCACGTCTCAACAAATGACCCAATTTCGTTCCTTTTTATGGCTGAGTAATATTCCATTGTATATATGTACAACAACTTCTTTATCCATTCGTCTGTCGATGGGCATTTAGGTGGATTCCGTGACCTGGCTATTGTAAATAGTGCTGCAATGAACATTGGGGTGCATGTGTCTTTTTTTTTTTTTTGTGGTACTGTTGTGGCCTCTCCCATTGCGGAGCACAGGCTCCGGACGCGCAGGCTCAGCAGCCATGGCTCATGGGCCTAGCTGCTCCGCGGCATGTGGGATCTTCCCAGACCAGGGCACGAACCCGCGTCCCCTGCATCGGCAGGCGGACTCTCAACCACTGCGCCACCAGGGAAGCCCGCATGTGTCTTTTTGAATTATGGTTTTCTCTGGGTATATGGCCAGTAGTGGGATTGCTGGATCATATGGTAATTCTAGTTTTAGTTTTTTAAGGGACCTCCATACTGTTCTCCACAGTAGCTGTATCAATTTACATTCCGACCAACAGTGCAAGAGTGTGCCCTTTCCTCCACACCCTTTCCAGCATTTGTTTTTTGTAGATTTTCTGATGATGCCCATTCTAACTGGTGTGAGCTGATACCACATTGTAGTTTTGATTTGCATTTCTCTAATAATTAGTGATGTTGAGCAGCTTTTCATGTGCTTCTTAGCCATCTGTATGTCTTCTTTGGAGAAATGTCTATTTAGGTCTTCTGCCCATTTTTGGATTGGGTTGTTCGTTTTTTTTAAATATTGAGCTGCATGAGCTGTTTATATATTTTGGAGATTAAACCTTTGTCTGTTGATTCGTTTGCAAAATATTTTCTCCCATTCTGAGGGTTGTCTTTTTTATGGTTTCCTTTGCTGTGCAAAAGCTTTTAAGTTTCATTACATCCCATTTGTTTATTTTTATTTCCATTTCTCTAGGAGGTGGATCAAAAAAGATCTTGTGGTGATTTATGTCAAAGAGTATTCTTCCTATGTTTTCCTCTAAGAGTTTTAAAGTGTCCGGTCTTACATTTAGGTCTCTAATCCATTTTGAGTTTATTTTTGTATATGGTGTTAGGTAGTGTTCTAATTTCATTCTTTTGCATGTAGCTGTCCAGTTTTCCCAGCACCACTTATTGAAGAGACTGTCTTTTCTCCATTGTATATACTTGCCTCTTTTGTCATAGATTAGTTGACCATAGGTGCGTGGCTTTATCTCTGGGCTTTCTATCTTGTTCCGTTGATCTATATTTCTGCTTTTGTGCCAGTACCATATTGTCTTGATTACTGTAACTTTGTGGTATAGTCTGAAGTCAGGGAGTCTGATTCATCCAGTTCCACATTTTTCCCTCAAGACTGCTTTGGCTATTCGGGGTCTTTTTTGTCTCCACACAAATTTTAAGATTTTTTTTGTTCTAGTTCTGTAAAAAATGCCTTTGGTAATTTGATAAGGATTGCATTGAATCTGTAGATTGCTTTGGGTAGTATAGTCATTTTCACAATATTGATTCTTCTAATCCAAGAACATGAACATGGTATATCTCTCCATCTATTGGTATCATCTTTAATTTCTTTCATTAGTGTCTTATAGTTTTCTGCATACAGGTCTTTTGTATCCCTAGGTATGTTTATTCCTAGGTATTTTATTCTTTTGTGGCAATGGTAAATGGGAGTGTTTCCTTAATTTCTCTCTCAGATTTTTCATCATTAGTATATGCAAGAGATTTGCAAGGAATGCAAGAGATTTCTGTGCATTAATTTTGTATCCTGCAACTTTACCAAATTCATTGATTAGCTCTATAGTTTTCTGGTGGCATCTTTAGGATTCTCTATGTATAATATCATGTCATCTGCAAACAGTGACAGTTTTGCTTCTTCTTTTCCAATTTGTATTCCTTTTATTTCTTTTTCTTCTCTCATTGCCATGGCTAGGATTTCCAAAACTATGTTGAATAATAGTGGTAAGAGTGGACATCCTTGTCTTGTTCCTGATCTTAGAGGAAATGCTTTCAGATTTTCACCATTGAGAATGATGTTTGCTGTGGGTTTGTTGTAAATGGCCTTTATTATGTTGAGGTAGTTTCCATCTATGCCCACTCTCTGGAGAGTTTTTATCATAAATCGGTGTTGAATTTTGTCAAAAGCTTTTTCTGCATCTATTGAGATGATCTTATGATTTTTATTCTTCAGTTTGTTAATATGGTGTATCATATTGATTGATTTGTGTATACTGAAGAATCCTTGCATCCCTGGGATAAATCCCACTTGATAATGATGTATGATCCTTTTAATATGTTTTTTGATTCTGTTTGCTAGTATTTTGTTGAGGAATTTTGCATCTATATTCATCAGTGATATTGGTCTGTAATTTTCTTTTTTTGTAGTATCTTTGTCTGGTTTTGGTATCAGGGTGATGGAGGCCTCATAGAATGAGTTTGGGAGTGTTCCTTCCTCTGTAATTTTTTTGAAGAGTTTGTGAATGATGGGTGCTAGCTCTTCTCTAAATGTTTGATAGAATTCACCTGTGAAGCCATCGGGTCCTGGACTTTTGTTTGTGGGAAGATTTTTAATCACAGTTTCAAAGTCAGTGCTTGTGATTGGTGTGTTCATATTTTCTACTTCTTCCTGGTTCAGTCTTGGAAGGTTATACCTTTCTAAGAATTACTCCATTTCTTCCAGGTTGTCCATTTTATTGGCATAGAGTTGCTTGTAGTAGTCTCTTAGGATGCTTTGTATTTCTGCTGTGTCTGTTGTAACTTCTCCTTTTTCATTTCTAATTTTATTGATTTGAGTCCTCTGACTCTTTTTCTTCATGAGTCTGGCTAATGGTTTATCAATTTTGTTTTTCTTCTCAAAGAACCAGTTTTTAGTTTTATTGATCTTTGTAATTGTTTTCTTTGTTTCTATTCCATTTATTTCTGCTCTGATCTTTATGATTTCTTTCCTTCTGCTAACTTTGGGTTTTCTTTGTTCTTCTCTCTCTAATTCTTTAAGTGTAAGGTTAGATTGTTTATTTGAGATTTTTCTTGTTTCTTGAGGTAGGCTTGTATAGCTATAAGCTTCCCTCTTAGAACTGCTTTTTTTGTATACAAGA
The DNA here is from genome assembly GCF_949774975.1 of Lagenorhynchus albirostris. NCBI lineage: Eukaryota > Metazoa > Chordata > Mammalia > Artiodactyla > Delphinidae > Lagenorhynchus > Lagenorhynchus albirostris. The sequence continues at coordinate 10,288,408 of NC_083097.1, forward strand.
GGTTTTGGATCATCGTATTTTCATTATCATTTGTCTCTAGGTATTTTTTGATTTCCTCTTTGATTTCTTCAGTGATCTCTTGGTTATTTAGTAAAGTACTGTTTAGCCTGAATGTGTTTGTGTTTTTTACATTTTTTCCCCTGTAATTCATTTCTAATCTCATAGCGTTGTGGTCAGAAAAGATGCTTGATATGATTTCAATTTTCTTAAATTTACTGAGGCTTGATTTGTGACCCAAGATATGATCTATCCTGCAGAATGTTCCATGAGCACTTGAGAAGAAAGTGTAATCTACTGTTTTTTGGATCAATGTCCTATAAATATCAAATAAATCTATCTGGTCTATTGTGTCATTAAAGCTTCTGTTTCCTTATTTATTTTCATTTTGGATGATCTGTCCATTGGTGTAAGTGAGGTGTTAAAGTCCCCAACTATTAATTTGTTACTGCTACTTTCCTCTTTTAGAGCTGTTAGCAGTTGCCTTATGTATTGACGTGCTCCTATGTTGGGTGCATATATAATTATAATTGTTATATCTTCTTCTTGGATTGATCTCTTGATTGTCATGTAGTGTCCTTCCTTGTCTCTTTTAACATTCTTTATTTTAAACTCTATTTTATCTGATATGAGTATTGCTACTCCAGCTTTCTTTTGATTTTCATTTACATGGAATATCTTCTTCCATCTCCTAACTTTCAGTCTGTATGTGTCCCTAGGTCTGAAGTGGGTCTTTTGTAGACAACATATTTATGGGTCTTGTTTTTGTATCCATTCAGCAAACCTGTGTCTTTTGGTAGGAGCATTTAATCCATTCACGTTTAAGGTAATTCAATATGTATGTTCCCATGACCATTTTCTTTATTGTTTAGAGCTTGTTCTTTTAGGTCCTTTTCTTCTCTTGTGTTTCCCACTTAGAGAAGTTCCTTTAGCATTTGTTGTAGAGCTGGTTTGGTGGTGCTGAATTCTCTTAGCTTTTGCTTGTCTGTAAAGCTTTTGATTTCTCCATCGAATGTGAATGAGATCCTTGTTGGGTAGAGAAATCTTGGTTATAGGTTCTTCCCTTTCATCACTTTCAGTATATCATGCCACTCCCTTCTGGCTTGTAGAGCTTATGCTGAGGAATCAGCGGTTTACCTTATGGGAGTTCCCTTGTACATTAATTGTCATTTTTCCCTTGCTGTTTTCAATAATTTTTCTTTGTCTTTAACTTTTGCCAGTTTGAGTACTATGGTCTCAGCATCTTTCTCCTTGGGTTTATCTTGTATCAGACTCTCTGCACTTCCTGGACTTGGATGGCTATTTCCTTCCCCTTGTTAGGGAAGTTTTCAACTATAATTTCTTCAAATATTTTCTCGGGTCCTCTCTCTCTCTCTTCTCCTTCTGGAATCCCTATAATGAGAATGTTGTTTTGTTTAATGTTGTCTCAGAGGTCTCTTAGGCTGTCTTCATTTCTTTTCATTCTTTTTTCTTTATTCTGTTCTGCAGCAATGAATTACACCATTCTGTCTTCCAGGTCACTTATCTGTTCTTCTGCCTCAGTTATTCTGCTATTGATTCCTTCTAGTGTAGTTTTCATTTCAGTTATTGTATAGTTCATCTCTGTTTTTTTGTTCTTTAATTCTTCTAGGTCTTTGTTAAACATTTCTTGCATCTTCTCGATCTTTGCCTCCATTCTTTTTCCTAGGTCCTGGTTCACCTTCACTATCATTATTCTGAATTATTTTTCTGGAAGGTTGCCTATCTCCACTTCATTTACTTGTTTTTCTGGGGTTTTACTTCTTCCTTCATCTGGTACATAGCCCTCTGCCTTTTCTTCTTGTCTATCTTTCTGTGAATGTGGATCTTGTTCCATAGCCTGCAGGATTGTAATTCTTTTTGCTTCTGCTGTCTTCCTTCTGGTGGATGAGGCTATCTAAGAGGCTTGTGCAAGTTTCCTGATGGGAGGGGCTGGTGGTGGGTAGAGCTGGTGTTTCTCTGGTGGGCAGAGGTCAGTTAAACTTTAATCCACTGGTCTGCTGATCAGTGGGGGTGGCTTCCCTCCCTGTTGGTTGTTTGGTCTGAGGTGACCTAACACTGGAGCCTACCCGGGCTCTTTGGTGGGGCTAATGGTGGACTCTGGGAGGGCTCACACCAAGGAGTACTTCCCAGAACTTCTGCTGCCAGTGTCTTTGTCCCCACGGTGAGCCACAGCCACACCCCTTCTCTGCAGGTGACCCTCCAACTCTAGCAGGTAGGTCTGGTTCAGTCTCCTATGAGGTCACTGCTCCTTCCCCTGGGTCCCAATGTGCATACTATTTTGTGTGTGCCCTCCAAGAGTGGAGTCTCTGTTTCCCCCAGTCCTGTTGAAGTCCTGCAATCAAATCCCACTAGGCTTCAAAGTCTGATTCTCTCGGAATTCCTCCTCCCATTCCTGGACCCCCAGGTTTGGAAGCCTGATGTGGGGCTCAGAACCTTCGCTCCAGTGAGTGGACTTCTGGGGTATAAGTATTCTCCAGTTTGTGACTCACCCACCCAGCAGTTATGGGATTTGATTTTATTGTGATTGTGCCCCTCCTACGGTCTCATTGTGGCTTCTCCTTTGTCTTTCAATCTGGTGTGTTTTTTTGATGAGTTCCAGTGTCTTCCTGTCAATGATTGTTTAGCAGTTAGTTGTGATTCTGGTGTTCTCGCAAGAGGGAGTGAGAGCAAGTCCTTCTACTCCGCCATCTTGGTTCAGGGCCCTCATCTGAACATTTTAATTGGATTCACCTCCAAAATTAACTTGGCATATGGATAATATAAGAAACATACCTCTACTTAATCAGTAGAGAGAGTTGTCTACCATCCTAATAGTAAAAGGCCTTCTTCTTTGGGGGTTTGGTTACCTAAAGTCATTAAAGATGCCATCATTTCTCAAAAGAGTCAGGTGATTCTGTTCTTGGAAGATTCCAATTTAGTTATCTCTTTCACTTTCTTTCTCACTTCCTTTTTCTCTTTCTCACTTCCTTTTTTTCTCCCTCCCTTCCTCCCTCTCTCCCCCACTCCCTTCCTTCCTTCTTTCCTTCCTTCCTTCCTTCCTTCTTTCCTTCCTTCCTTCCTTCCTTCTTTCCTTCCTTCCTCCCTCCTTCCCTCCCTCCTTTCACCCCTTCCTCTCTCCCTCCTCCACCTTCTTTCTCTTTTATCCTCTGCCCCCTTTTAAAAAGCAGCTGTGAGTGTTTGATTGTTCAGCCCACAGTTTCAGCAATGCAGTTGTTTTGTAGGTGCTATAATAGGACCCTGCATAGATACCTACAAAAATTACTTTATACAGAATCTGAAGCCTCTTTCTACTTGGGGAAAAGTTCAGTGGGTCTTGCTAAAGCTGTGTCCATGTGAGAGAGTAAAGGGGGTAACAAATTTAGGCATAATAACTATTATTGAGGAAACAGTGTGGAGAAAAGGGAACACTGTTGCACTGTTGGTGGGAATGTAGATTCATACAGCCACTATGGAGAACAGTATGGAGGTTCCTTAAAAAACTACACAAATAGAACTACCCTATGATCCAGCAACCCCACTACTGGGCATATACCCTGAGAAAACCATAATTCAAAAAGTGTCATGTACCAAAATGTTCATTGCAGCTCTATTTACAATAGCCAGGACATGGAAGCAACCTAAGTGTCCATCAACAGATGAATGGATAAAGAAGATGTGACACATATATACAATGGAATATTACTCAGCCATAAAAAGAAATGAAATCGAGTTATTTGTAGTGAGGTGGATGGACGTGGAGTCTGTCATACAGAGTGAAGTAAGTCAGAAAGAGAAAAACAAATACCATATGCTAACACATATATATGGAATCTAAGGAAAAAAACAACAAAAAAACAAAACAAACAACCAAAAACAGGTCATGAAGAACCTAGGGGTAAGCTGGGAATAAAGACCTACTAGAGAATGGACTTGAGGATATGGGGAGGGGGAAGGGTAAGCTGTGACAAAGCGAGAGAGTGGCATGGACATATATACACTACCAAACGTAAAATAGATAGCTAGTGGGAAGTAGCTGCATAGCACAGGGAGATCAGTTCGGTGCTTTGTGACCACCTAGAGGGGTGGGACAGGGAGGGTGGGAGGGAGGGAGATGCAAGAGGGAAGAGATATGGGAACATATGTATCCGTATAGCTGATTCACTTTGTTGTACAGCAGAAACTAACACACCATTGTAAAGCAATTATACTCCTATAAAGATATTAAAAAATATTAGAAACTAAAAACAAAACAAAACAAAACTATTATTGAAACAAAAAGTTATTTTTCTCTTGGAATAATCATTTCTAATTATCATACATCTTAATTTGATACACAATTTATCAACTGTTCAAATACTCACTTCACTTTAATGTATACAAGTCTATGAAATAAACATCTTTTATCTCTCATCCAATCCACACAATTAAATCTTATAGTTCGTTGGTGTTTAATTAAAAAAAAAAGAATAATCATGGTCTTCTGCCATCGATCTAGTTATCCAAAAGTCTAGTTTACCTCTCAGTCCTTGTTATTGCTTGACTACTTTGGCCCAGCATTTAGGGTTTTTTTGTTTCAATCAGGGGATGGTTACATGCCAATAATGAACTCACTAATGAATAGCTTTAAAGATCAATGTTAGCATTCTCTTAATGTAGTTTAAGTGTTCCTCCCAAGGGTTTGTCTAGGAAAAGATTCACAAATAAATAATCTACTCTTTCCTGGACAAAATTTGTTTCTGGTGATGGTACACGTTCAATAAATTATTGACACAAACCTAAGGAAGCCTTTTCTATCATTACTGATGCTAGTGAGGACAGATGGGGATGAAGAAGGTTCGACTTCCTACTAGTTCAGAGATTTTATGGAATTCTGACTACGTTTTCCAACCTGCACATTAGGAATAATTCCAAAGGAATAAATACATTTCCATGTATTTCCAACATAATAACCCTAAAGATACCCACATCCTAATTGTTAGGAACTGTAAATGTTACCTTATATAACAAAAAAGAATTTGTAAATGTGATTAAGTGTTTGAGATAGGGTGATTCTCCTGGATTTATCTGAGTAGACAAAAGCAATCCCAAGTGTCCTTAAAAGAGAGAATCACAGGGAGACTTGACTACAGTGACAGAGAAGGCAATGTGGTATGGAAATAAATTATAGAGATACAGCCAGGAACCAAGGAAAGGGATAGCCTCTAGAAATAGAAGGAGCAAGCAGCAGATTCTCCTCTTGAACCCCTAGCTAGAACCAGCCTTATTGAGATCCTGCCTTTATCCCAGTGAAACTGATTTTAGACTTCAAGCCCTGAGAAAATTTGTGTTGTTTTAAGCCACAAAGTTTGTCGTTCTTTACAGCATCTATAGGAAGCTAGTACAATATCCTTTGAAACTCCTTGCCATTAAAAGTTTATACAAGTCACTCTAAGTCAGTGCATAATTCATCAAAAAGCTATGAAACACTTATTTCTATTCATATGTCTATAATTTAGTTATATTGACAATTTTTTTAGTGCATTTAGTTATTTTTTAACTAGCATTTCTTTTCTTTGTCATTTTCACAAAGGAATCACCAACATCTTTCTATTTACTTGCAATGGGAACAGCTCACCTGGTTTTTAAGTATCATTCATTTACTAAGTGACACTGTACAGTTAAAATTCTTTTAGTCATGTATTTAACTAAGACATTTGGCTCCATAACAATGAAATGTCTTCTGCTTTGCAGGTAGAATATTTAAAAATTCAGAGAAGAGATGTCTCTGTTTTAAAATCTGCTTGACATTTCACTATCCATATTTGACTGGGTAAGTTGAAAAAAAGATACAAGCCTTATAAACCCCAAATTACCATCTTAGTAGCAGATTGCACAGAAAATCTCTGATCACACTTGTAGAAAACTATTGTTTTAACAATTTACTCCCCAGATTCACAGGCTAAAATGTGTGTACATCAAAAACATTCATAAAACAACTTCACAATTATGCAGAGCGTAACAACGTGTATGAATCAGTCTAAATGTGTGCCTAATCTGGTTTTGTAAACATACCAACCAGTCATGGAGAAGAGGGTCAGAGAGCCTAGATTCAATCCAGTTGACCCAAGAAACCACAGTTTCTGAGCCTTGGTTTTTTCCCATAAGTGGGAAGATTGAATTGTTCATCCTCTTGGCTGTAAGGATTCTGGGGATTTATGGTCAAGTTAATTAAAAAAAACCCTCTCTTTGTGACTGTTACCTCCAAACTCTGGTGCTGGTCATGAAACACTGGTTTAAATCAGCAAGGAACTACTCATCTCATCCCACAACCAAAAAATACAGCTGGCCTGTTATTCTCAGAAACATGGTTAGTAGTGTCTTTCTTTTAAATTATACATTCAGTTGGTTATTCTAAAAGAGATGGTTACTATATATATTTCAAAATTACACAGGAAATAGAAGCAAATCCTTTTAAATGAGCATGTCTATATATAAATGACTTGCAATTATGATTGTTAAAAAAAGTGCACACACTTCTTAATGACCTATGAGTGTCCTCATGGGGTTATGTAGACCCTTGTGATTTACCCCCATACAATCCAGAAATGAAAGATCAGTAGTAAGTTACCTGGCACTTATCATGCAATCCCTAGTGCTTTCAGATGAGGTAAAATCCAAGCAAATGTCCAGTGTGTACCTGTGTGTACATGCATGTGTATGTGTGTTTGTGCACCTTTGTGGGTGAGTACATGCAGAGTGTGGGAAGTAGAAGTGGGGATGGGAAATGAGTCTCACATCCACCAATCTATGCCAGGAACTCTGACCTCTATTTTCTCTTAGAATTATGCATTGGATTTTATTTCTGGTTACATGAGCATTTCAAATGAAGCATAATTTTTTCTTGGGGTTTTATACCCCTAATGCAAGTCAACGTTTCCACAGAATTTTAAGAGGTGGTTTGGGCAGAGGGCCAGAGAGTCTACAAGAAAAGAGAATAGAACCTTCGCAGGATTTCAGTGATTAAGTAGACCCCAAAAGATAAGCTGCTGACAACTTTCCTACAGAACGTCACATAAAAACACTAGAGGGGGGCAATTTAATGTGGGTCCTTCACCAGGGCAACTAGTAGTCCTGCCCCTGCGTGTTCCTTGTTCTTGGTGGAATGAGGTCCTCTGGAGCTATATGTAAGGGCACAAGGTTTGTCTTAGGCAGCTGTGTATTTCTTAGCTGTCCGCAAGGGCTGCATGCAAAATCAAAGGCTGTTGAAGGGGAATGATTTACTGCATCCCTCTCCCCTCTTTCAGTAAAAGGCTTTTTAGGTTGCAACACCTCAAAAGGGAAAAAAATCAGGGACCCATAATTTTATGATACAGTTTTAAGCACCCTGATGTTAATAATGGCTCAGTTGCTATGTGGTCTGTGGCCTGAGAGAAGAAATGTTCAGTTTTGAGGGGAAGGAAATGGAGAGGAGGGTACAGGAGGGTTCATTGTATCCTATTCAAGAGTTCATATAATTCACCTCTTCCAGCGCCTGTTATCCGAGTGTGTGACCCATTTAGTGGGACAATGTGGGCATGGTGTAAGTGGAGAAGACTAAAACATGGCAGCTCTCAGCCACACGGAACCCCATGATATGAATGCAAGTAGCATATTGAACAATTGTGATGAGAGATACAATTCAAGTGCACCTTTATTGATTTTTTTATTCAGTGGTGAAAATTTCCCCATCAGAGGATGAAAACTAATGTAGAGCCCATCACCTGTCTGCTTCCTCTTTGGTAAGAAAAAGTCCAATTGTCACTTTACATTACAAATACAGTCACATGTCACAAGTAGAAAGTTCATTCTAAGATGTCAACAACCATGAACTTGATTCCACGTGTGGCTATACCTTTGCCAGCTCTAGCCACCCGAGCGTGGGCTCCAGTACTGGGAACAGCGTTGTTGGTCTCTTCTCTATTTTTTCCGTCTGCCAGGGTCCTCTACCCTCCCTCCCACAAGCCTGCGGGCGTGTTTCTGACTTTTCAGGAACCAGGCAGGGATGAGAAGAGTGTCAGATCCCTCTTGAACAGGCAGATTTAGGAACTGACTTTCTTCTGGCACCTTTGTGAACTCTGTGATATTTACATCCCTCTGCGTCTCTCTTCTTCCTCTCCCTTTGCCTGTAGAGATTCTCCTCTATTCTGGTTGCTGGCTTGTCAGTCATTTTAAGTCTCCAGGAGTCCATCTTTCACCTCCAGCTTCTTGTATCCTATTGAACAGAATCCAAGCCAGCCCTCTCTTCCATAGCCTCACGTCTGTATCTACGACCATTTTCGATTTCTCCTGCTGCTTCCCATAGCAGTCTACAGGTTCCCTGTGCTTCCCGAGCGCACGAAATACAAGTCAAAGCACTACTCTGAGTAATCCCAAAGAGACCAACCCCTTCTGGAAACAGGCAAGGACATAAAGCCAAAGCTCTGTGCTGGTAACCCTGACTTCAAGTTGTAGTGACTTTACAGCTTGGGAATCCTTTTGGTAGGATTTGAAAAGTTAAAAAAACTAGATTCCCTCTCCTTGACATGTTGAGATTTGCAAAATCTCTGCTACTAAAATAATTACCCTGGTTTCATGCATATATTCTTAAGGCTAATATTAAGTTCAGTTTAAATCGATAACATGGTGTTGAATTACCTATACATTCAAAGTGCCATGTGAAGAACTCCAGGGCATTCAAACCTCAGTGAAGCAGTGGCTGAGTTTTAAGAAACATATAATTCAAGAGACAAAATAAGCCCCCTGCACAGGGAGAAAGAGACCTTTCGTTGAGAATCTAATTGGTGTCAAAGACTTTTGGTACATCAATTTCAGATGGGGCATTATATATTATCTGCATTTGACAGATGAGGAAACTATAAACAGAGAGGTTTAATAATTGCCCAGATTACAGGGAGACCAAGAGGCAGAGTTAGATTTTTGAATCTTAATTAGCCGGCTCCAATCCCGCTTTCCTTTTGCTGGAAGAGGTCATTGAGAGGATATGACCACCAGTTGGCTCACAAGCTGGACCCAGGCAATTCTGGAGTTTCCTCACCCCTCCCCTGTCCTTTATAATGTCTGTGTTGCCCGTTGTTCCTATAGAGGGAACTGTTCCAAGGATGTAACCCTGAGAGAGTAAGGTGTTGTTGAGACCATCTGGATGGCATAGATGACTTAACCCAGTTAAGGCCTCAAGATAAAATCTTAAGAATCTGGTGGTTGGTTGTGGAGATCTACTCATCTTGCAGTGCCCAAGACAAGCCTGGTATGTAAATTCCCTCACTTGTTACAACTGTTACCTACCAATCTGTGGTGATCTGCCTCACTCTCTCCTTGCCCTCTGTACAGAGGCTGGTTTCAGGTTTCACCGGGGAAACTCCTGAGGTTTTAACCAACACCTTTCTGCTATGTGTTCTACTTGCCTTAAAGTGGGAAATGCAAGCTATAGTCAGGGACGAGTCTTAAGAAAGAGACAGTATTATGGGCATAATAGTGTGAGAATGGCGTTCACTTAAGTTGGAAGGATGAAGGCAGGGCAGGGCAGTCCTTGTTGTAGGAAGACGGTGTTTGAATGACGTAAATGCACCATCCTGGTGCTGGGACAGGGAAGTCGGCTGGGGAAGGGAGAAGGAGAAGAATTCTCAGCTTTATAAACAGAGGAACAATTATGGGCTCACATGTAGGGAACTGGGAAAGCTGAGAGACATTCTGGAACAAGGAAATCCTCTAATTTTAGTACCATTTGTCGTGAGGACTTCCCCCATGCCCACCCCACCCCAGCTTTATTGAAGTATGACTGAGAAACAAAAATTGTGTATATTTAGGTTGTACAGTGTGATGTTTTGACATATGTGTATGTTATGTAATGATGACCACTCTCGAGCTAATTAACACATCCATCACCTCACGTAGCCACCCTTTGTGCGTGCGTGTGATGAGGACACTTGAGATCTATTCGTTTAGCAAATTGCAAGTATACAATAGAGTAGCATTAACTATAGTCACCTGCCGTCCATTAGGTCTCCAGAACTTATTCATCTTATAGCTGAAAGTCTATATACTTTCACCAGCATCTATTCATTTGTCCCACTTCTCCATCCCTGGTAATCAATATTCTATTATTCTCTTACTACGAATTTGACTCTTTTTTTAAGACTCTACATATAAGTGAGATCATGCAGTTTTTGTCTTTCTGTGTCTGGCTTATTTCACTTAACATAATGTCCTTCAGGTTTATGCATGTCATTATAAAAGGCAGGATTTCCTTCTTTTTTATGGCTTAATGATATTGCATTATATCTATATCTATATCAAATTTTTTAATCCATTCACTTTTTGATGAACACTTATCTTGGCTACTGTGACTAATGTTGCAATGAACATGGTAGTGCAGGTATCTCTTTGAGATAGTTGTTTTATTTTCTTTGGATATATACCTAGAAGTGGGATTGCCGAATCACATGGTAGTTATATTTTTAATTTTGGGGGAAACTTCCATTCTGCTTCCCATAGTGGCTGCATCAATTTACATTCCCACCAACAGTGCACAGGGATCACCTTTTCTCCACACCCTCCTCAACACTTGTTATCTTTTGACTTTTTGACAATAGGTATTCCAACAGGTGTGAGGCGATATTTCTTTGTTTAGAGTTCAATTTACCTAATGATTACTGATTTTGAGCATCTTTTCATGCACTTGTTGACCATTTGTATGTCTTTTTCTCAGGAAAATGTTTATTCATATACTTTTGTTCATTTTAAAATCAGGTTGTTTTTTGCTGTTGAGTTGTATGAGTTCCTTATATTTTAGATATTAACCCCTAATTGGGATATATCATTTGCTAATATTTTCTCCAGTTTTGTAGATTGCTTTTCACTTCATTGATTATTTCCTTTTTTGTGCAGAAACCTTTGAGTTTAATGTAGTCTTCCTTGTCTGTTTTGCTTTCCTTGCCAGTGCTTTTGCCGAGTCCAACGTCAAGGAATTTTTCCCCTATGGTTTCTTCTAGAAGTTTTATGCTTTCAAGTCTTAAGTTGAAGTCTAATCCATTTTGAGTTGATTATCAAGTGTGGTGTAAGCTAGGGATCCACCTTCATTCTTTTGCATGTGGCTGTCCAGTTTTCCCAACACCTTTCATTGTAAAGGTTATCCTTTCCCCATTGCGTAGTTTTGGCACTCACTGTCCAAAACTAATTGACTATATATGTGTGGGTTAACATTTTAAGTGGGGATATAACAATCAAATCTTTGCTTCAGGAAGGTTAATGTGGCTTCAGTGGGAAGGATGAGCATAACACACACACACACACACACACACACACACACACACACACACAATTAGGTGATTAAGCTTTTTAAAGGAGAGGAACAATATATTATATGATTGTTTTACCGGAACATTGTTTAGCTATAAGCACAGAGTAGGTGTCAACAATATTTGTTAAAGTACTAAATAATTGGATAGGGACAGGAGGCCTTGAAACAAGTCAGGTGAAAACTATCACAATAGCGCAGGAGAGACCTAGTAAAACCTGGAAATAGGGTAGGAAGAGATTTTAAATGAACATCCTTCCTGAGTTAGCAACTAAGTATACATCAGAAGAAAGGACCAGTGCCTTGTGGCTCAGAATTCTCTAACTTTGGATGTTTATAACATGATGAGAAATGACAAAGTCAGAAGGAACGTTCTATTTGGATTGGAAGGGGTATAAGTTTCAGGACTGTTTACACATCCATGATATTAGTTTCTGGGATTAGTTTGAGATCATGCTAGTAAAAAGGTGGTTTTGGCAGAGTCAGACGGCAGACAGGTAAGATGGGATGATGAGGAAAAAGAAGACCATGTTCAAACAGTGTTGTGTCTCCCAAGGAGCTGTGGTTTGGGTCAGGGTGAAGGGGTCTCAAAGAAAAGCCTTCTTTACACATTTCATTGTCTTTGCCAGGATCAGCGCTAAGAATAGCAATGAAAGGGGAGGCTAGATGTACTACCAGCTCTTGTTAGGAAAAATCAATCATTTTTCTGAATCGAGAAGGAACCAAGCATCGGCATTTAAAATCGTCTTTAAACAAGAGTGAGTTGTGATAGATGGAGGAAGACTTGACTAGCAGAAAAATAAAGTGAATGGAACTAATACTAGGTAGCAGGCATAAATCTGAAATGATTAATTCTGAATACATTGTAGATGCACAGGCATCATTATCTCCCATGTTCTGATCATGATGAAGGATGGAAGGAGGGCAGTCAAGGCTGACAGTGTTATAGTCCTGAAAGACAGGGAGGCAGATGACCCTATTCTTAGTGAATAAGAAGGGATGTCTTTTATAAATGGAGTAAAATTAAGGGAAATTTTAAAATTCGCTGTGCCACGTGCGGGATCTTTCTTCCCTGACCAGGGATCCAACACTCACCCCTTGCAGTGGAAGGGTAGAGTCTTAACCACTGGACCACCAGGGAAGTCCCTTAAAATTCTTAAAACATGGAGAGTGCTTTACTTTTATTTTAGATCATTCCAATATAGTAGACAATGTTGTATACCAGAAACTCAAGGAAGAGCCTACCTTATTTTAGGACCACAAGTAGCCATGGGCACACGTTCTAAAGGCACATGTTCTAAAGGGAGACTGCCTGGACTCTATTCTCACTCACTATACAAACCAGGGTCAATCACCCAAACTCTCTGCTCCTTACATTTTTAATCTGTAAAATGGGGCTATAATAGTACCTACCTTAACCATGTGCTAACCAAGTTTTCTCTTGTATGTAAAGCCCTTAGAACAGCGCCTGTGTAGTTTTTGTTAATTAAACGAAAATAAAATGCATCCTAGGAAAAAGTGTAATTCCAAATTCAAAGGATAAATTTCAGTGTAAAGAGGAATCAACAAGGACTCTATTTCTCACCTAGAAATAACCTCCATCCCGAAAGCACCCCAAATACATTAACTTTTCTTAGACTCTCAATCTTGAGAGTTACTGAAGTCCAGAGAAATCAGGATTGATACTCAGGGTCAGGATGGATCCCCTAGTTTCATTCTGATTTCCCCAAGATCCTTAAAATGGAACCTGAAGCCCCACTCCTGCCCAAAATAAAAGAAAGGATAGATAAGAGAATTACAAAAGAAATGACAAACAGAAAATTAAATAATATTTGGGTATATATTACCATGATTCCTCTACTCCAAAATTCTGTGTCTCAATTATAAGCAAAGAAGGTTTTATTTTAAATTGGATCCTGAGGGTTAAGTAAAATCAATAAGGAACTTCAGAGCACAGAGAACTTAAATTACCAATATTCTCCGGGACAATGAAATTTATCACTATATCTACCCTGGAGCAGAATTTGTTTGCTTAGGAATTATCAAACAACCCCGATAAATTATGAAGATCCCTTTCACAGAGACTTATATTGATCTCATTTTCAAAAAGTCAAAGATTCTTGGAGGCAAAATATGAGGTAAAACGTTTTCAAAATACAGACATGAGCTATGGTGATTTTGGAAGGTATATAATTTACAAGTGCTAAGGGCATATATGTCTATAAAGAAAGCCTTAAGATAACATTATCATTAAAAAATATAACACACTTAGTCATTTGGGTTTTCCCTTAGAGTTTGCTATTCAGCACAGTTATATGTCAAGTGTCCTTGATGTAACCTCAATACCCACCGCTCAGTGCTTATGCATACATACACTTTGATCTTCTTATTTGTGAGTGTGACCCAGAGCAAATTTTATGATTCCAGGCTTATTACAGGGCAAAATGATTTACAGTTTTTCAGAGTCTTTTAGTTCCTAAGTGTAATTCCTCCACCAGTCACATCTCCAAAGTCACATTTACAGGGGGAAAGATTAAAGACAGGGAAAACAGTGAAGGATTGAGCCAGACAAATTGGGTGGTACTCAAAAAATAATCATGACACAAAACCACTATTTTTATTGTAAGAGCTCCCATGGAAGGCCAGTGAAGACTCCTGGCTAATTGCAGATTGTCTGTCTTGGCTGTGATTTGGCTGATTTTCTCTGGCTTTCAGTAGATTACGTCCGATTTCAGAACTTGTTAATATTGATAAGCTAATAATTGTAATATACTTTACAGTTCTCACTTTTGAAAATGCCTTTTATTTTCTCTACACAAAGCTTATATATGCCGATGCATTCAACAGACTGAACGCTTTGTCTTGATCATAAGAATGCGAAGCAGGTGGTCAGAAAACTTGGATTGAAGTGTTGGCTGGGCCACTTCGCAACTTGGGGACCTTAGACTGGTAAACATATGTTTCCCTGTGTATCAAATGGTAGCAAAAGTATCTCCTCTTAGATTTTCTTAGGAATTAAATGAAACCAAAAACAGTACATGAAACATGTAGGCAGTGCAGAGAGGCAGTTGGTGTCAGCTGAGGAAATTGACCTTGCTAAGACAAGTGACTTTTGCAAAGTTGCACTATGTATGAAGCAGAGTAGATAACCAGGTTCATTGCACCCATGACCACACTTTTCTAAATGCATTAAGACATTACAAAACTTGACTTTTTATTCTGACTTTAGGAAAGTCACAGCTTCTTGCCTTTGATTTTCTAAACTGTGTTATGATGTTACATTGCAGATTTGGAAAGCAGATTTGACTAAAGCTGAGATAACTACTGTTGATGGTTACCTTGCAGAGCTGGTGGAAGTGAATAGAAACAAGTGAGGCTACAGTAACAATTACTCCTTATTAGTGCATAGCTTCTGAATACTTAGTGGGAAATATAAGCCTACATGGCATTGCATACAACGGTGCTACAGTATGTCTATTTCTTGAAACAGTATATATTTCATTTTTGAAAACACCACTGTTCAAAATGATTTGATATAACTAAGAATGGCAATAGTTATGATCTAATAAAAATAGTTTTCACTAATGTTTAGTGAATACTTTTATTAACTATTGATCTTATTTATTGTTAAACTAAAAAAGATTCAGAAAAGTATAATGAAAGAAATAAAATTCACTGATATTTCCACAATCCAGAAGTTATTATTTCGAATTCTTTGGTATATTTTGCACTGCATATATAAAACTCCCTTTGCCTTTCTTCCCTAGTGGTAATTACTACCATAAAATGGTGCTAATTTTTCTTAGGTATCATTTTGTAATTTGTATGTCTATTAATGCTTTATAGTATTGTTTCTTGCTTTGAAAACTTACATATGCAGGAAGCTAAGGTACCTACCCTTTTGCAGCTTTTAAATGTAACGTCTTATTTTAGTTATTTATCTGTGCTAGTACCTATAGGTCAAATTTATTTCTCTTTGCTACTATAAAATATTCCATTGTTTCAAAAAAAATTATAGTTACTGTAATTCCTGAGAAGGAATTATGCTGCATGTTCCCTGCTTTACTATAACGGGCTGCAGTGAAGATGCTTGGATGTGTCTTCTCAGGCAAATGTCTGTTTTTCTAGGACACACCTTGGATTGCTTAGTCTTGAGGTACATTTTCATTTGCATCTTCAACTTTACTAAGGGTTGTCAGATTGCTCCTCCAGGAGGTTTATCAATTAATATTTTCACTCTCTGTATATTAGTATTTCATTTTCCTCTCCCTCACCTAGTGATTAGGTGTTGGATGTTGGTAGTGATGGGATAACTCATTTTCCTGTTAATTTGCATATCTCTTATTATAAGTGAAGGTCAAGAACTGTTCATGTTGGTGACTCTAGTTTTCAGTGCTTTTCATTTCCGGGAATGGCATCACTGTCAATCTGCTTGCACTAGCTAGAAGTCTAGAAGTCTTTCTTGGCTCTTCTATCTCCCTCATTGATCATCAATCTCTTTGGATTTGTCCTCCCAGTGTGTTTCACTTCTTTTCACTTATTGCCACCTCCACCAGCATCCTGGTCCAACCCATCACCCTTGGTCTACATACAACTAGAGAAGACTCTTAATTGTTCTCTTAGCACCCAGTTTTGCCTTCTTAGATTGCATTATTCATCCACACATCAACTAGGGTAATCACTTTTAGAGGGAATTATAAACGTACAATCATTTTTTAGTTGAGTAGTTAAAATGAGCAGGTAATATAATTCTGTCTCTCACACAGGCACACACAGATATTTGCCAGCAGAGTTAAAGAAATAGTTTGGTTTTCTAAGCCTCTTGTTCAAAATCTAGGCATATTTCTACACATCAATAAATTATTAACATAAGGCTTGGTTCTTTTGATATAATATTTATTTATCTAAAATGAGATTCTTTTCTATAAAATTAAACACAATCACTTAAAGTCTGAAGATCTTAACTCTAGTCCTTACTTATTATCTACCAGGCATTTAATTTCCAATAAATTAAAGTCTAAGATGATTTAACTATGAATCTAAACATCAAATACGTCCTTACAATTGAAGGTTATAAAATGATATTGTAATAATCATCCATTAAAAAATTCTATTGGTCTTCGTATTTTTTCTCAGATCACCATTATCTAAAATGACAATGTTTTCACATGATAGTGATAAGTAAAATCTTTGGTCATATGGTATTTTCCTACTTATGAATCTCTAATCATAAGTTCATCAAGCGCATTCTCATAGAAATACAAGGCTAGGTGGTACATTTCAATTAATTTTGGTCAGAGTTATTTGGACAGTTGCTTTTTACAAGTGTTTTGTGTTAGACAATTTAATTCTTTTTGTGTATAGTTAGAGAGTTTTTTAAGCCTTTTCTGAAAGAATCTTTTGTGCAGACAGTAACACAACACTATATAACTTTAGTATATATCATGTACAACAAGTTATTGTTGAGCTATTTAGGGATATTTCCTCAGCTGTTGACAAGTTTTATCTATACCAGTGCATTATTTAAGAGATGCTGTGAATTGGGAATGTCAAAGCCACTAGTTTGAAATCTAAGTGAAATATTTTGGTTTAGGCTTAGGAATGATCTTTATAAAGGGCCTTTGAATTCTTCATGTGGATACTGTCTTTAGAAAAAACTTAAGTTACTGGATTTCATACCTCTGCTATATATTTTCAAGTGAGAAGGTGTTACAGTCTCTGATATTTTCAACTGCATTAATTGGATAAAGAGAATAATTTTTTATCATACTTATTACCATGGTAGCAGCCCAAATATACACCAAGTTACTTTGATTAGTACTTTAAAGTACACAGAATAACTCTATTAGTCCCAGCACTATGGACAGGTGATAAGCCGTCAGTTTTCTGCCCTCCCTTGCTAAGCGTTGTATTTTTAAAAGTTTCCAAGGTCCAAGAAAATTACCTTAAACCTTGGAGGAACTAATTGGACTACTACATGGTCAGCCATTTACTCTTCCTGTGTGGGAAAAATACACTGCATATCATCTTTGACCATTTAGTACAAAGTCTTTATGAGCTTGCTCTCAAGTGGTTCATGCATCACACTATAAATTGCCTGATATAATTTATCTACAACTAAGAGCCAAGGAGTGTGATGTATGTGTTGATTCCATCATACGAAGAAAATTTCTTTAACAAGTAACAATCTATTGATTCAACCAAGAAATTACATTTTCCAATATGATTCTGGAAAAGGACTTTTAAAGAAGGAATATTCTAAATATGAGGTCAGTGACGAATGGTACATCACTCTCCTAGGGCTGTCAAAAAGTGCCACCAACTGGGGGGCTTAAAACAACAAAAATGCACTCTTTCACAGCTCTGGAGCCTGCAAGTTCAACTCAGGTTGCTGGCTGGGTCATGCTCCCGCAGTAGCTTCTAGGGGAGGACATTTCTTTGCATCTTCCAGCTTCTGGTAGTCTCAGGCATTCCTTGGTTGTGATGGCATGACTCAAATCATTGCCTCCATCTTCACAGGGTCTTCTTGTGTGTGTGTGTGTGTGTGTGTGTGTGTGTGTGTGTGTGTGTGTGTGTCCAAATCTCCCTCTTATAAGGACACCAGTCATATTGGATTCAGGGTCCACCCTACTCCAGTATGAATTCAACTTCATTTAGCTGCTTATGTCTGCAAGGACCCTTTTCTTAAAGAAGGTCACATTCTGAGGTACTGGGGGTTAGGATTTTAACATATATTTTGCGGGGGTGGGGGGAACACAAATCAACCGTAACAGATGACTACCTAAAAATATGAAATATTAATTGTTAACTGCTTTGTATACACATATGGAAGGTCTATTATGATACAAGTTTCATAAGAGTGGAAATAAATTGTTTAGTTTTGCAAACTAGAAATTCATAGTGTGTGAAAACGTTTGCTCAGTTAAACTTAATAATTGTATGTTATACACAGTTTGCAAGTAAAATTGCTCCATCATATTCATCAACTCAGGAAAATGAGCCTATAAAATTACTCTCACTCAAGGTCAGCTAATTATTATTCTTTAATAATTTGTTGTTTTTATGTCATTTAATTTGTTAAAATGAAGCAAATGTGACGGGGATCTGTATCCCACTGTTATTTTAATGTACCATATAGAATACTCTAGAGGCAAAGACCAGAATTCTGGAGATGGAATGCATAATTTGGAATCCAGGCTCTGTCACTTACTGGGAGTATGACCTTGAGCGATTTGTTTATCATCTCTCTCCTACTTTTCTTTAACTGTACAATAAGCATAATCAGAGTAGCTACTTGATAAGGTTATTTTGAAATAAGGCACATCTAACTATGTAGAAAAGAGTCTGACAAATAGAAATTTCTTAATAAAGATTTTCTATTGGGGTATCCAACCCTTATTTGATATATGAAATAATTATTACCTTTTAGACAAATAAAATATAACTAATTATACATAAAAAGTAAGCTAGAACAATGTAGCTCCAGCTTACATACCGCTTAACCAATGCCAGTCATGCCTGCTCCAGTTGGGATTGATGTTAGCTTGGGGATCTTCCATGTGTTTCTCTTCTTCTATCTATTCCAGATCTTCTGGAAATATATAGCGTAGTTTAATGAATGTGGTAATTCCTTTATTCACTTGTTATTGAAATAGGACCTTACTCTTCATTATTTGTTTGCACCCACTCAACCCCATCATCACCACACCAAGTCTTGGAAAAATTTCCATGACTGTATCTTCCTTTAAAATCCTGGAAATAATAGCCAACAATATGGAATTAGCATTGTATTTAGAATTCTCTTGTTTATGGATATGTGGGTGGCTTCCATTCTTACATGTGAATCTTCTGTAAGAATCTCTGTATGTGCCTCTTCATGTACATGTACACAATTTTACTAGGGTAAATATCTGGAAGCAAAATTTTCTGGGTTACAAATTATGTGATTTTTAATTTTGAAGACTCTGTTAAATTGACCTCTAAAATAGTTATCTTTATGGTCTGATGTTTTTGCAGTGCCTGCTAATATTCATTTCCAAATAGTCTCATAGACGCTTCATGCTCTCAAAACTTTAATATTTGACAATTTTATGTTAGGACATGCTACCACATTATTTTTATTTTAACTTACTCTAATAATGTTAGGAATCACTTTCTAGTTTAACTAGTCATTGCATTGTTTCCTTTCTGAATTTTCTGATCAAAATCTTTGCTAATTTTTCTGTTGAACTATCTCTCTCTCTCTCTCTCTCGATTTGTGGTCTACATCCCCTATCAGAATGGTACATTTATTGCAACTGATGAATGTAAAATGACACATCATAATCACTTTCATAGTTTACATTAAAATTCACTCTTAGTGTTGTACGTTCTATGGGTTTAGACAAATGTGTAGTGACATGTATCCACCACTATAGTATCATACAGAGTGTTTTCACTGCCCTAAAAATCTTCTGTGCTCTGTCTATTCATTCCTCCTTTCCCAGACATAGATTTTAAACAGTATAATTAGTATGTTCAAGAAATTTTTTAAAAACGCAGCAGAGAATTGGAAATTATACAAAATATCAAATTTAAAATGTGTAACTAAAACTTATAATTTCTGAAATTTAGAATTTACTGGGTGAGTTTCACAACAGGTCAGACCTATTAAGAGAGAATTAGTGTCCTGAAAGTTAGTTCCAAAAAAATAGTTTGAGATTGAAGAAAAATAATTGCAAAACTCGGAAAAGAGCATAAGCCATACATGGAATACAGGGAAAATTCAATCATACATGTAGTTGAAGTGGAGAGAGGGAACCTGGCAGAAGATATATTTGATGACATAATTACTGAAAATTTTTTGAAAACAGGAGACAAAAGTCACAAAATCAAGCCATTCAAAACCCAAATATAAATGATGCTATAAAACCTCTCTGGGCCACACTAAAATGTAACTGCCAAATACTAACATAAGGAATGAAACTTAAAGCAGCCAGAAGATAAAGAGGAATAAAAAAACACATTACCCACAAAGGAGCAATAATAAGATTGATTGCTGACATCTTAACTAAAACAAAGAAATCCAAAAGCAATGGAATAATATCTTAAAAACACTAATTCAAAAAGATACATGCAACCTAATGTTCATAGCAGCATTGTTTACAATAGCTAAGATATAGAAGCAACCTAATTGTCCATCAACAGATGAATGACCAAAGAAGATGTGAGATATATACACACACAGTGGGATATTAATCAGCCATTAAAAAGGAGTGAAATTTTGCCTTTAGTGACAACATGGATGGACCTGGAGGGTATTATGTTTAGTGAAATAAGTCAGACAGAGAAAGACAAATACTGTTGTTATCACTTATACATGAAATCTAAAAAAATAAAATGAATGAATATAACAAAATAGAAACAGACTCACAGATATAGAGAACAAACTAGTAGTTACCAGTGAGGAGAGGGATTGGGAGTGGGGAAAGATAGGGGTAGGGGATTAAGATGTACAAAGTACTATGTGTAAACACACATAAATATATATACACAAGGATATGTTGTACAACATAGGAAACATAGACAATATTTTATAATAACTTTAAATGGAGTATAATCTGTAGATATTGAATCACTCTGCTGAACACCTGAAACTAATATAATATTGTAAATCAACTATACTTCAGTAAAAAAATCATGTTCGTTTTTGACTTCCGGGAAGATGGCGGAAGAGTAAGACGCGGAGATCACCTTCCTCTCCACAGATACACCAGAAGTACATCTACGCGTGGAACAACTCCTACAGAGCACCTACTGAACGCTGGCAGAAGACCTCAGACCTCCCAAAAGGCAAGGAACCCCCCACGTACCTGGTTAGGGCAAAAGAAAAAACTAAACAGAGACAAAAGGATAGGGACGGGTCCTGCACCAGCGGGAGAGAGCTGTGAAGGAGGAAAAGTGTCCACACACTAGGAAGCCCCTTCGCGGGTGGAGACTTCGGGAGGCGGAGTGGGGGAGCTTGGGAGCCGCGGAGGAGAACACAGCAACAGGGGTGCGGAGGGCAAAGCGGACAGATTCCAGCGCAGAGGATCGGGCCGACCGGCACTCACCAGCCGAGAGGCTTGTCTGCTCGCCCGCCGGGGCGGGCGGGACTGGGAGCTGAGGCTCCGGCTTTTGTCGGAGCGACGGGAGAGGACTGAGGTTGGCGGCGTGAACACAGCCTGCAGGGCGTTGGTGCGCCGCGGCTGGCCGGGAGAGAGTCCGGGGAGGGGTCTGGACCTGCCGAAGAGGCAAGAGACTTTTACGTCCCTCTTTGTTTCCTGGTGCACGAGGAGAGGGGATTAAGAGCGCTGCTTGAGAGGGCTCCAGGGACGGGCGCGAGCCGCGGCTAAGATTGCGGAGCCCAGAGACGGACATGGGACGCTGAGGCCGCTGCTGCTGCCGCCAGGAGGCCTGTGTGCGAGCACAGGTCACTAGCCACACGCCCTTCCGGGGAGCCTGTGCAGCCCGCCACTGCCAGGGTCCCGGGATCCAGGGACGGCTCCCCCGGGAGAGCGCACGGCGCCCTAGGCTGCAGCGTCACGCCGGCCTCTGCCGCTGCAGGCCCGCCCCGCACTCCGTGACCCTCCCTACCCCCCGGCCTGGGTGAGCCAGAGCCTCCGAATCAGCGGCTCCTTTAACCCCGTCCTGTCTGAGCAAAGAACAGACGCCCTCCGGCGACCTACACGCACAGGCGGGGCCAAATCCAAAGCTGAGCCCCTGGGAACTGTTAGAACAAAGAAGAGAAAGGGAAATCTCTCCCAGCAGCCTCAGAAGCAGCGGATTAAAGCTCCACAATCAACTTGATATACCCTGCATCTGTGGAATACCTGAATAGACAACGAATCATCCCAAATTAAGGAGCCCTGTGGATGAAAGGCTCTTGGTGCTGCAGCCAGGAGTCAGTGCTGTGCCTCTGAGGTGGGAGAGCCAACTTCAGGACACTGGTCCGCAAGAGGCCTCCCAGCTGCACATAATATCAAACAGCAAAAATCTCCGAGAGATCTCCATCTCAACGCCAGCACCCAGCTTCACTCAACGACCAGCAAGCTACAGTGCTGGACATCCTATGCCAAACAACTAGCAAGACAGGAACACAACCCCACCCATTAGCAGAGAGGCTGCCCAAAATCATAGTAAGTCTACAGACACCCCAAAACACACCACCAGACGTGGACCTGCCCACCAGAAAGACAAGATCCAGCCTCATACACCAGAACACAGGCACTAGTACCCTCCACCAGGAAGCCTACACAACCCACTGAACCAACCTTAGCCACTGGGGACAGACACAAAAAACAACAGGAACTACGAACCTTCAGCCTGCAAAAAAGGAGACCCCAAACACAGTAAGATAAGCAAAATAAAAAGACAGAAAAACACACAGCAGATGAAGGAGCAAGATAAAAACCCACCAGACCTAACAAATGAAGAGGAAATAGGCAGTCTACCGGAAAAAGAATTCAGAATAATGATAGTAAGGTTGATCCGAAATCTTGGAGATAGAATGGACAATAGAATGGACAAATTGCAAGAATCAGTTAACAAGGACCTAGAAGAACTAAAGATGAAACAAGCAACGATGAACAACAACACAATAAATGAAATTAAAAGTACTCTAGATGGGATCAATAGCAGAATAACTGAGGCAGAAGAACGGATAAGTGACCTGGAAGATAAAATAGTGGAAATAACTACTGCAGAGCAGAAAAAAGAAAAAAGAATGAAAAGAACTGAGGACAGTCTCAGAGACCTCTGGGACAACATTAAACGCACCAACATTCGAATTATAGGGGTTCCAGAAGAAGAAGAGAAAAAGAAAGGGACTGAGAAAATATTTGAAGAGATTATAGTTGAAAACTTCCCTAATATGGGAAAGGAAATAGTTAATCAAGTCCAGGAAGCACAGAGAGTCCCATACAGGATAAATCCAAGGAGAAATACACCAAGACACATATTAATCAAACTGTCAAAAATTAAATACAAAGAAAACATATTAAAAGCAGCAAGGGAAAAACAACAAATAACACACAAGGGAATCCCCATAAGGTTAACAGTTGATCTTTCAGCAGAAACTCTGCAAGCCAGAAGGGAGTGGCAGGACATATTGAAAGTGTTGAAGGAGAAAAACGTGCAACCAAGATTACTTTACCCAGCAAGGATCTCATTCAGATTTGATGGAGAAATTAAAACCTTTACAGACAAGCAAAAGCTGAGAGAGTTCAGCACCACCAAACCAACTCTACAACAACTGCTAAAGGAACTTCTCTAGGCAAGAAACACAAAAGAAGGAAAGGACCTACAATAATGAACCCAAAACAATCAAGAAAATGGGAATAGGAACACACATATCGATAATTACCTTAAATGTAAATGGACTAAATGCTCCCACCAAAAGACACAGATTGGCTGAATGGATACAAAAACAAGACCCATATATTTGCTGTCTACAAGAGACCCACTTCAGACCTAGAGACACATACAGACTGAAAGTAAGGGGATGGAAAAAGGTATTTCATGCAAATGGAAACCAAAAGAAAGCTGGAGTAGCAATTCTCATATCAGACAAAATAGACTTTAAAACAAAGACTATTAGAAGAGACAAAGAAGGACACTACATAATGATCAAGGGATCGATCCAAGAGGAAGATATAACAATTATAAATATTTATGCACCCAACTTAGGTGCACCTCAATACATAAGGCAAATACTGACAACCATAAAAGGGGAAATCGACAGTAACACATTCATAGTAGGGGACTTTAACACCCCACTTTCACCAATGGACAGATCATCCAAAATGAAAATAAATAAGGAAACACAAGCTTTAAATGATACATTAAACGAGATGGAGTTAATTGATATTTATAGGACATTTCATCCAAAAACAACAGAATACACATTTTTCTCAAGTGCTCATGGAACATTCTCCAGGATAGATCATATCTTGGGTCACAAATCAAGCCTTGGTAAATTTAAGAAAATTGAAATTGTATCAAGTATCTTTTCTGACCACAACGCCATGAGACTAGATATCAATTACAGGAAAAGATCTGTAAAAAATACAAACACATGGAGGCTAAACAATACACTACTTAATAATGAAGTGACCACTGAAGAAATCAAAGAGGAAATCAAAAAATACCTAGAAACAAATGACAATGGAGACACAACGACCCAAAACCTGTGGGATGCAGCAAAAGCAGTTCTAAGGGGGAAGTTTATAGCAATACAAGCCCACCTTAAGAAGCAGGAAACATCTCGAATAAACAACCTAACCTTGCACCTCAAGCAATTAGAGAAAGAAGAACAAAAAAACCCCAAAGCTAGCAGAAGGAAAGAAATCGTAAAAATCAGATCAGAAATAAATGAAAAAGAAATGAAGGAAACAATAGCAAAGATCAATAAAACTAAAAGCTGGTTCTTTGAGAAGATAAACAAAATAGATAAACCACTAGCCAGACTCATCAAGAAAAAAAGGGAGAAGACTCAAATCAATAGAATTAGAAATGAAAAAGGAGAGGTAACAACTGACACTGCAGAAATAAAAGAGATCATGAGAGATTACTACAAGCAACTCTATGCCAATAAAATGGACAATCTGGAAGAAATGGACAAATTCTTGGAAATGCACAACCTGCCAAGACTGAATCAGGAAGAAATAGAAAATATGAACAGACCAATCACAAGCACTGAAATTGAAACTGTGATTAAAAATCTTCCAACAAACAAAAGCCCAGGACCAGATGGCTTCACAGGCGAATTCTATCAAACATTTAGAGAAGAGCTAACACCTATCCTTCTCAAACTCTTCCAAAATATAGCAGAGGGAGGAACACTCCCAAACTCCTTCTACGAGGCCACCATCACCTTGATACCAAAACCAGACAAGGATGTCACAAAGAAAGAAAACTACAGGCCAATATCACTGATGAACATAGATGCAAAAATCCTCAACAAAATACTAGCAAACAGAATCCAACAGCACATTAAAAGGATCATACACCATGATCAAGTGGGGTTTATTCCAGGAATGCAAGGATTCTTCAATATACGCAAATCTATCAATGTGATAAACCATATTAACAAACTGAAGGAGAAAAACCATATGATCATCTCAATAGATGCAGAGAAAGCTTTTGACAAAATTCAACACCCATTTATGATAAAAACCCTCCAGAAAGTAGGCATAGAGGGAACTTTCCTCAACATAATAAAGGCCATATATGACAAGCCCACAGCAAACATCATCCTCAATGGTGAAAAACTGAAAGCTTTTCCACTAAGATCAGGAACAAGACAAGGTTGCCCACTCTCACCACTCTTATTCAACATAGTTTTGGAAGTTTTAGCCACAGCAATCAGAGAAGAAAAGGAAATAAAAGGAATCCAAATCGGAAAAGAAGAAGTAAAGCTGTCACTGTTTGCAGATGACATGATCCTATACATAGAGAACCCTAAAGATGCTACCAGAAAACTACTAGAGCTAATCAATGAATTTGGTAAAGTGGCAGGATACAAAATTAATGCACAGAAATCTCTGGCATTCCTATATACTAATGATGAAAAATCTGAAAGTGAAATCAAGAAAACACTCCCATTTACCATTGCAACAAAAAGAATAAAATATCTAGGAATAAACCTACCTAAGGAGACAAAAGATCTGTATGCAGAAAATTATAAGACACTGATGAAAGAAATTAAAGACGATACAAATAGATGGAGAGATATACCATGTTCTTGGATTGGAAGAATCAACATTGTGAAAATGACTCTACTACCGAAAGCAATCTATAGATTCAATGCAATCCCTATCAAACTACCACTGGCATTTTTCACAGAACTAGAACAAAAAATATTGCAATTTGTATGGAAACACAAAAGACCCCGAATAGCCAAAGCAATTTTGAGAACGAAAGAAGGAACTGGAGGAATCAGGCTCCCAGACTTCAGACTATACTACAAAGCTACAGTTATCAAGACGGTATGGTACTGGCACAAAAACAGAAAGATAGATCAATGGAACAGGATAGAAAGCCCAGAGATAAACCCACGCACATATGGTCACCTTATCTTTGACAAAGGAGGCAGAAATGTACAGTGGAGAAAGGACAGCCTATTCAATAAGTGGTGCTGGGAAAACTGGACAGCTACATGTAAAGGTATGAAATTAGATCACTCCCTAACACCATACACAAAAATAAGCTCAAAATGGATTAAAGACCTAAATGTAAGGCCAGAAACTATCAAACTCTTAGAGGAAAACATAGGCAGAACACTCTATGACATAAATCACAGCAAGGTCCTTTTTGACCCACCTCCTAGAGAAATGGAAATAAAAACAAGAGTAAACAAATGGGACCTAATGAAACTTAAAAGCTTTTGCGCAGCAGAGGAAACCATAAAGAAGACCAAAAGACAACGCTCAGAATGGGAGAAAATATTTGCAAATGAAGCAACTGACAAAGGATTGATCTCCAAAATTTATAAGCAGCTCATGCAGCTTAATAACAAAAAAACAAACAACCCAATCCAAAAATGGGCAGAAGACCTAAATAGACATTTCTCCAAAGAAGATATACAGAGTGCCAACAAACACATGAAAGAATGCTCAACATCACTAATCATGAGAGAAATGCAAATCAAAACTACAATGAGATATCATCTCACACCAGTCAGAATGGCCATCATCAAAAAATCTAGAAACAATAAATGCTGGAGAGGGTGTGGAGAAAAGGGAACCCTCTTACACTGTTGGTGGGAATGTAAATTGATACAGCCACTGTGGAGAACAGTATGGAGGTTCCTTAAAAAGCTACAAATAGAGCTACCATATGACCCAGCAATCCCACTACTGGGCATATACCCTGAGAAAACCATAATTCAAAAAGAGTCATGTACCAAAATGTTCATTGCAGCTCTATTTACAATAGCCCGGAGATGGAAACAACCTAAGTGTCCATCATTGGATGAATGGATAAAGAAGATGTGGCACATATATACAATGGAATATTACTCAGCCATAAAAAGAGACGAAATTGAGCTATTTGTAATGAGGTGGATAGACCTAGAGTCTGTCATACAGAGTGAAGTAAGTCAGAAAGAGAGAGACAAATACCGTATGCTAACACAGATATATGGAATTTAAAAAAAAAATGTCATGAAAAACCTAGGGGTGAAACAGGAATAAAGACACAGACTTACTAGAGAATGGACTTGAGGTTATGGGGAGGGGGAAGGGTAAACGGTGACAAAGCGATAAAGAGGCATGGACATATATACACTACCAAACGTAAGGTAAATAGCTAGTGGGAAGCAGCCGCATAGCACAGGGAGATCAGCTCGGTGCTTTGTGACCGCCTGGAGGGGTGGGATGGGGGGGGGAGGGAGGGAGACGCAAGCGGGAAGAGATATGGGAATATACGTATGTATATAACTGATTCATTTTGTTGTGAAGCTGAAGCTAACATACCATTGTAAAGCAATTATACTCCAATAAAGATGTTTAAAAAAAAAAATCATGTTCTACACCTGAAAAAAATAAATGACTGAAGAAATACAAGTGCCAACCTTTTAAACCCAACAAAAAATATATTTTAAATATGAAGATGTGATAAATATTCTTCAAAAAAGCAAACCCTGATATCATTGATCACTACAAAAACAAAATACAAAAGGATAGTCTTGATACAAAAGGGAAATATTCACAGTGTAGAAAAAGAAGAATGAAGAACAACAACAGGTAAATATGTGAGACTCTAACTGAATATAACTGCATAAAGCAATAACCAGAATATTGAGTTTGGTTAAAATACATATGGAATTAAAATATACCTCAATGTTATGATGTAAGATATCAATGAATGAGCTAAATTCTCTAATTGTTCAGGAAGTGGTAATGAACAGTAATATAAATATTAGACATTGATATGTCAGAGTTCAATTTATAATCTCTAGAGCTGCACTATCCAACATAGTAGCCACTAGCCATATTGTCTATTTCATTTCAACTTAAACTCTATAAGAAATTCTGTTCCTCACTCATTCTAGCCACAGTTTAAGGGCTCAGGAGCCACATGCAGCTAGTAACTATTGTTTGGGACAGAAGAGACACAGAATATTTTTATCAATGCAGAAAGTTTTATTGGACAGCACTGCTCTTGAATAACCACTAGAAGAATAACAAAATAGTCTACCTGAAGAGGAGAAGAAATGAAACAAGGATGTAGAACTGATGTGAATCAAGTAGAATGTAAATTGGTAGATTTAAAATAATATTATAATTATAATAAATGTAAATAACCAGGTAATCTAAATGAAAAGAAACACAATTATCAGACTGGATTAAACTATGGCTGTTTAAATAATATATACTTTTAAAATAAGTACACGAAAAAATTAAAATTTAAAGAATGGAAAAAGATAACCCATGCAAAAGAAAGAAAATATATCCATAGTAAAATAAAACAAAGTAGACATTAAACAGAAGCTGTAAGAGGAATATTTCAGTGTTAAATTATCATACCCCAAGGAAGATAATGCAATTCCAAATTTGTACGAACCTAACAAATATGGCTTCAAATATATAAATAAAAATTGACAGAAATAAAAGAGAAATAGACAAATCTAAAAATAATATTACATTGCCTCTCTCAATAACTTATGGGACCAACAGTCAAAAAAACAGTAAGAATATTGAAGGTTTGCAACAGTACTCTTATATGTGATAAAATTGTCATATAGAGAGCCTTTCCATCAAAAATTGCAGAAATTGCAATTTCAATTGTGCATGGAACGTTTATCAATATTAACCCTATACTGGGAAATAAAATACTGCTCAAAATTTTTAAAGCCTCAAAACCATACAGAATATGTTGTCTGGTTACAGTGGAAGTGAGCTAAAAATCAATAATAAACGGGTAATTTGAAAAATGCCTCATGTAAAGAAATTATGCAAAGACATTTCTAAAGTCTCTAGGGCCGATTAAGAAAAATGTTAATCCAAGATATTTTGAACTGAACTATAATGGCAGTACCATCTATCAAAAGATTTGAAATGAACTCTTGCTTACAGTAGGATGCAGTAGGCACAGTTGGCCATCATTCCTGCTGTAACAATTAGAGACAAAAAAAGGATAAACTGTAAACATCATATTTTTAAAGACATGAAGAACTGTGGAAATAATGAACAGTAGATGCATTAATAAAATTCCCCAGAGAGAAAGCTTTTTTTAGATGAACTGATAGATGCTAACCATTTTCATTCTTGACAGCATTTGGCAATTTTGAATGCGGATTGAGGATCAGACTTGGCTCAGTTTCCACTGGGGAAAGAGAAACCAGAGGATTTTTGGCATTTATATGGAGCTGGACTGAAATCAGAATGAGCTGTAAAGGCAAGATTGGTTTTTAGCATGGAAATTTCTGAAGGTCTGGAATGGGGAATGAGGCTAGGCTTGGGTCAAAGCAGAGGGAAATATTTCACAGTCTTTCACTGCTTACGAATCAAAGATGTGCTCTAGGAAGGGCTTGCCATGAACCCGCAGCCCATCCTTTCTTAAGACACCTACCAGTGTTTGAACCTTCATCAGGCAGGAGGCTAAAGACTGAAGACTGAAGCTTTCAAATGTCAGAACTTAAGGAACAGATTCTTGTGAAATCAATCAGAAGCCTAATAGGGCTATGCCTGAAGAATCAGGGTGATACAGATGTGGACTGAATCCTAAGGAAAGTTTAGTTCTTGTTGGACCCAGCTTTAAACTTCGTTGGATTGAGGTAATCATCTCTTTACCTTATCTACTTAAGGGAAGAAAGGGGGGGCCCTCTGGAGAAACATATCTAGAGTTTCATCTTATTTTATAACAATGTTTAGCATAAAATAAAAATTTACTAGACATGTGAAGAGACAGAAAGAAAAATGTGACCAATAATCAAGAGAACACAGCAGAGCTTAAGAGACATGGGAGGGGAAAATATTCAAAGATCTAATGTTTATATACCTGGAATCTGAGAAGAGCAGAGAGAGAATGAAGAAGCAGAATTATTTGATGAGATCAAGGTTGAGAATTTTTCTAAACTGATAAAAGACTTTAAATCAATATAATAGATACATTGTTTTACATTTGTGCAATCAGACACTGTATAGCAATTGTCAACTACAATTGGCACTCACCATTGGCAGTTGCCACCTCTACAAGGATTAAATCATGTGTTGCTGCAGCTGCTGATTTTCAGCGCCCCCCTGAAAGGAGTTCAGGGTGGAGAGCTGAAATGAGGCACTCTGTGCTCTGGGGAAAACTGGCAGAACAGGTCTTCAGATAGTTAGATATTTTCAGGAGCCGATTTTATGAGCCCAATTCTTGCATCTCCTCATATCTAGAAAAGCACTAAAATCCTTCATGGTGATGTCTACTCCTCGTGACTAGCAGAAACCTTCTGCAAAAAATATGTGCTCGATTGCATGTATCCCCCCTTCACCAAAATCACATCTATACTGACCTTCCCCCCTACCTTTTGGGAGCAGTTTCTCAGAGCTCTCTGAAATGCTGTCTCTCGGTATTCATTTTGCAGTATTTCATTTCTCTGCAGTATTCATTTTGCCCCCAAAAATCTTAACTCACAACTCTCACGTTGTGCATTTTTTTTAAGTCGACACAATAATGTTATAATGTGAATGAATATCACAAATATAATGTTGAATAAAGGAAGTTGGACACAAAAGAATAAATAGTGTGATTCCATTACATAAATTTCAAAACGATAGAATACTAATTTATATTATCTGAAGTCAGGATAATTGTCCCCTTTGGGAGCAGGGAGTGGATATTGATTGGGAAGGTACATTTTAGGGTTTTCTGGAGTATGGTTTTAGTAGGACAACTTGCTGTCCTCTAAAATATGAGGATGATGTTAGTAGTAAAAAAAAAAAAGGGAAGAATGGATTTCAAATAGATGATACTGCAGTCTCTGCCATAAACCCCAAAATGCTGACTTTGGTTGGCTGTTTCACTGTACTGAGTGAAAAGCCTGGTGCTATAGACTGAGGTATGGAAGAGGTACAGATAAGAACTATCTGTTTGTTCCAGGAAATCATTGCCCAGGAAGACATTAAAATAATTCAAGTAGGAAAAAAATTCACTTTTTGATTCAGGAAATTCTTGCCATTCAACTTAACTGGGCAATGACCATTAGCTCCTCTGGGACAGCTCTCATATGAAATTAATAGAACGTTCTGATAGATTTTTCACCTGGGCAAAGAGCTCAGTTATCAGACAATGATCAGAGCTTGCTGTAAGAACCTAACCTCACTGTGTTTACCAGCCCTACATTATTAGGTCACAAATATTGCCCAATCACAATCTGTCCCTCACCTTGAAAATCCTGCCTCACACCACTTGAATACAAACCCCGCAAATGTACAAATAACTCTCCATCCACACTCCCGTTCTTAGACAATATTGATATCTGTCAATATGGTGCTCTCCCTACTGCAGTAAGTCTAATAAACTTGACTTTAAGACACACACACATACACAGATTATATATCAAGGTATACATTTATATGTGTATCCATATGTATATTATTCCGGTGGTCTTTTTTGGTGATTGGCCCATCAAAAATCCTATTTTCTGGGCCAGAGGCTCATATTAGCAGCTCATTAGTATGCTTCTGTTTGCAAAGTATACATGCATTTTAGACAGTCCCTTTCTTTAACATATCCAAGAAATCTAAGAACCTATGCTTTATGCCCATTCACTTTACCCTGACAAATCAAAAACATTGATGAAGTTCATGGACAAAATAAACTTCTTAAAGAATCTTAAGTGATTGTCTAGAGGGTAGACCTTTTCTTGAGAGAGGTGTAGGGTTTATATAAATGCAAATGGAGAAAGGCATTGATGTCCTCTGGTGACTCTTTTAACTTTTGTGCTGTCACCTTTGCTTGTATGGAGGGCAGGACCTGGTTGGGGGTTCCTATTCTTAGGAAAGACTGACCACATAAAGGCATAGAGTCAGGGGAGTTGTTCCCCTCATGAAAGGACACACAGATAGCCTGCTTAGCTCTTCAATTAAAAAAATGAGAAGACATTTGATGTTCACATACGATCCAGGCTACTTGATTAAAGGAGGTGCCTAGGCTACCTGTTAATAAATCTCTCCCTTCCCAGAGGTGTTCTGTTTACCAATATCCTTAGGACTCCAGCATGACTAAGAATTCCTGGTCCTAGCCACCAACTTGGAGGAGTGGCATTGAAGCTTTGACTCACTTCATGTGAAATGCCAGTCATTTGACAAGTCATGATAATTAGAAGTGAACTTTCAAATCATTAAATTATTCAAGTGTAGGCAGTTAGAAGTTCTTAAGTTACCAACCGATCCAAATACTTTTTTCTGCTAAGAGCAAAACTGGATATGGTGTAAGCAGAGGGCTGATGTCCAGTGGAGAAAGACTGATTGGTACTCCTGGTAGGTGATAATTGTTGGAGCAGGAACTGGTCCAGGCAGGAAGGATTGGATAAATTTTACAGTTAGACATTAACTGTAGTAGATAATTTCCCTTTTTTAAAATGCAAATATAGGCAATGGTTAAATATACACTATGTCAAATAAGGTAAATGAAACTCAAGCACATGGTAGGAAGTTAGGAAACTTTTCTTGACTTTTATCTAAAAGCAATGCTTCTCAACCTTGAGAGATTGCCCTCCAGGAGACATTTGCAAATGACTGGGGCTATTTTGTTTGTCAAAATTGGAGAAGGAAAACTATTGGCATCTAGTGGGTAGAGGCTGAGGATGATGCTGTTTCCTTAATTTAACAAAATCCCAAGTAGATAAATCTGTGAATTCTGTGAAGTCTTTATTCCTTTCAATGGCACCATTCTTTAGATCCTAGAGATCACTAGTAACATTTCTGAATTTGTAATCACTATATAAAAAAGCCCTCAACATTTAGATAAGATATTCAGTAACTGCTTAATGGTGACTGTACACATACTTATGGTTTTGACACTGATTCATCATCTCCTGATGGATGGTTTTTTACATAACTTAGGTACCAACATTCCTCTGAGTTTAATGTTAACTAGTAATACATCTCTGGTCTTTGAAAAATGTGCAGACCTATGATCCCCTTTGCCTCTCTGTAATATTGCTGGCAATTCCTAGTTACTGAACTTAATAACACCAGGTAGTTCATGCTTCTAAACTGATGCTGAAACTCAAAACAGTTATTGAGATTGATATAATTTAATTTTTTAATTGAAGCAGGTACACAAGATCTAAAATCTGAGCATAGATAGAAAAACAAATGGGCTATTTTAAAATAATGAATAAATTGTACTTTAAAAGTTTACATTTACTATTTTGGATTAAGAATACTTATTGTCAGGGACACAATTTTGGAAATAAAGGTTAAATTTTTATGCTCACCTTAAAGGAATGTTTATGGCATAAGGTACACTGTTTCTAGATCTCGAAAGAGTCCTTCCATTCCTGGGGCCTGAATCCTTACTCTGCCAAGCCCTGGACCCCTAAATTTTGGCAAAACTTTGCTTTAACCCAAATGATGAGTTGATTATCTAGGAAAAAGCTACAGTTTATATGGTAAACTAGAAGACTAGATAAGAAAAACCATTTAAGTTTTAGCAATTTACTATATGACCACAACATGACAGAAATAGTAAGAGATATTAAGTCATTTAAAAAAGGAAAAGTATAAGAAAATCAGTGTGGACCACTCTCAGCTGGAGACTGATATGCTAAATTTGATAATTCTAGTTACTGTAATGATATCAATTGTTAGAAAATAATCACTCCTGGGAAAATTCTGGAAGCTGTCATAAAGCTGATAATGGTAGACCTCAAGAACCAGAGACTACCAGACATTAGTTGCTAAGAATTTAGAAGAAAAATGTTTAGATGTAGGTATTAAGTATATGATAATATTTCTATTACACATTAGTTCAATATTTGCTTATTGAACCTATAATATTGTTAATTACACAGGAAATTCTAGCATGAAATATAGGTGGAGTAAATGGTGATTCTTTAAAATTTACATTTGAGTCAAGTCTGTAGTCCTGTGCTCTGTACATCTAATCATTTTCTTTATATTTTAACAACATATATAAATTATATAAATGTCAATACACTAAATTTAATAAATGTCTTCCCTCTACATTTAAGTCAAAAACATGTTGAAATGACTCTACTGTACATTGATAGTTTAACTTGGTTTTTAAATCTCCTTTATACCAGAGAAGCTAAAGCTTATGGTGGAATTCTCAGAAAAATCTTTAAAATGTTTAGATGAAACTATCATACAACCACACATATGTGCCCGCTCACCTACACAACACAGGCATACTGATGATCCAGAGGAAAGCCAGATCATCAATGTACTCAAAATCCCATTCCTTCCTTGTCAAACACCCTTCAACAACTTGGATATTTCATGCGTTAATTGTTTTGTAATCAGGAACATTTGTTAAAATTACCCTAGAAGGCATATGTAGATGGCTCATATTTAATTAAAATAATTTCATTATCAAAAATGACTAGAGGGGTTTCCCTGGTGGCACAGTTTCTGAGAGTCTGCCTGCCGATGCAGGGGACACGAGTTCGTGCCCCGGTCCGGGAAGATCCCACATGCCGTGGAGCGGCTGGGCCCGTGAGCCATGGCCACTGAGCCTGCGCGTCCGGAGCCTGTGCTCCGCAAGGGGAGAGGCCACAACAGTGAAAGGCCCATGTACAGCAAAAAAAAAAAAAAAAAAAAAAGACTAGAATTTGTAATGAACAAGCTTTAAAAAGCATATATTTTAATTTATTTGATTTTATTTGAGGAAATGTTGAATACATTTTACTTGAGAGAAGGCTTGAATAGGGATAATTGTTGACATAAACAATACAAGGTTCTGCTTGAATTCGTTTGACAAGTAAGGTAAAGAAAAGAAGAAAATGTATGCGGTCTGGTGGCCAGGGAAGAGCAGTGAACTAAAGTGCTGTTAGAAATCAGCCTAGCAGGTCAAGTGTGTCTTTTAAATTTGTCAGTGTATCATGACTTCGGGTTGATCTCTCTAATTTATTGAAAACAGGATAAAGCCTTGTTACGAATTAACTAAAAAGCTTTGTTTTACTCTACGCCAAAGTAACTACTAACCAGAAAGCCTATACACAAGATTTGTCAACATGTTTGCTTTAAGAAATCTTAAAAGAATCCAGACAAAAAGATGAGGTATCTTTAAATGAACAACAGGAAGACAGCTGACTTCTCTACAGAAGCCTGGGAAGCTGAAGACAGCAGAACGGCATCTTCAAAGGGAGGAAAGCTGATCTGTCAACTTCAAATTTCAAAGCCATCAAAATATCATTCAAAAAGTGAGGATTAAAGGAAGACAGTTTCAGGAAAATAAAAGTGAAGAGGATATATTGTTACTAGCAGAACTTTATTAAATAAATAGATTTTTTTCGCAGTGGGGAAAGCACAATAATACCGGATGAAAGGTTGAAGATGCAAATTTAAAGGAAGAGCATTGGAAATGGCAGATGTATCAGTAAATGTGAATGAATGTTTTCTATTAAAAATGATGTTGACAATGACTTGTGGGATTAAAATAAAGAGAACTGGGCTTCCCTGGTGGTGCAGTGGTTGAGAATCCGCCAGCTAATGCACGGGGACATGGGTTCGAACCCTGGTCTGGGAAGATTCCCACATGCTGCAGAGCAACTAAGCCCGTGCGCCACAACTACTGAGCCCACGTGCCACAACTGTTGAAGCCTGCATGCCTAGAGCCCGTGCTTCGCAACAAAAGAAGCCACCACAATGAGTAGCCCCCGCTCACCACAAATAGAGAGAGCCCACATGCAGCAACGAAGACCCAATGCAGCCAAAAATAAATAAATAAATAAATAAAATCATAAAATAAAGAGAATTAAATCACTTGACAAAGATAAGTTGTAAAGTCAAAAGGACAAATGAAATTAAAGTGGTTGAGGATCATTGCCTGCCATGGGAAGTAGTAAAAGTCCTAAATATTGATAAGTCAAGGATGTATGTTATAATTTCTGGGTAGTCACTGAAAAGCATAGTAAACAAACTTCGTAGTCTTATAAATTTTGTAAATCCACCAAGCTAATAGGAGAGTAAAATAGAATAATGAAAAATAATCAAACCAAGAGAAGTCAAAGAAAACAGATAAGAGAAGGATAGAAAGGCAAGACTAAAGGAAAGGGAGGTGAATTCATATCTAAATAAGAAGTTAATTAAATACAAATGGACCAGATTCTCTAATTAAAGGACAATCTTATCAGATTGGAGGCACACATCTGGAATATAAAGAATAAGACATTTGAAAATTCTAGACAGTACCGATCTAGACTTTAAGACAGAATTGCATTGACAAAAATCTATTCATGGCTCTATAACTAAAGGATATGTACACACATATTTCTAAAATTTGTTCATGGGCTTCCCTGGTGGCACAGTGGTTGAGAGTCCGCCTGCCGATTCAGGGGACACGGGTTCGTGCCCTGGTCCGGGAGGATCCCACATGCTGCGGAGCAGCTGGGCCCGTGAGCCATGGCCGCTGAGCCTGCGCGTCCGGAGCCTATGCTCCACAACGGGAGAGGCCACAGCAGTGAGAGGCCCGCGTACCACAAAAAAAAAAAAAAAAAAAATTTGTTCAGACAGCATTGGTGAACTTTAGCTGCGTACTTTCTCCAGAAGTATAAAGTATGAACAGTTATGTTACATTTTAGATCTAAATCTATAGCAGATTATTAGAAATAGCAACTTTCGTCTTCCATTTGGATTCAAAATTTTCAGGTTGAATTGCACTCCCCTCACAATTTCTCATCTGGCTCCTCTCACATCCCCTGTATCATTTAATAGCATCATTCACCCAGTTACCAAAACTAGAAACTTGAGTGCAACAGAAAAATATTTCC
This sequence comes from Lagenorhynchus albirostris, assembly GCF_949774975.1. Taxonomy (NCBI): domain Eukaryota; kingdom Metazoa; phylum Chordata; class Mammalia; order Artiodactyla; family Delphinidae; genus Lagenorhynchus; species Lagenorhynchus albirostris. The sequence continues at coordinate 10,325,682 of NC_083097.1, forward strand.
TTTTCCCTCCAGCCTCCTCACTCCCTCAAAACTACTTATAATGAATCTTCAGCCTATTTGTCTTGCTTGGAACTATTTCAATTAAGGAGGTGTCACAATAGCTTTGAGTGAGTCGCTAAAGAGAAAGGATATGGGCCTCAATCTTTTCACTTCTTAGGCAACATTTCTACCCTTTTCTTGCAATATTTGAATCTTACATGCCATAAAATAAGGACAGTGGGATGGCCCTTATCAAGTTAAAAACTTATCCCCAAATGTTTGGGGAGCTAGGTTTCTTCTAATGAAAATTTAAAGTTATATCAACTTGAAATAGAAAATACATAACTATAATTCTTTGATTTTATAGTGACACAGAAAATAAAATATACTGCTTGTTTATACATATAAATACAAGTAGGTGTATGTGTACAAATCTTATAATTTTGAAGATGTCAAAATAAGAAAAAGATTAGTCTTAGCAACAAAGAAATGTGTTGGTATACTAAAATGAATTATTCACCTCATCATTAGATCCATGGGAAAGAATTTCCATGGAAAGCAATACCACTATGAGCTCATCTACTTTTATTATTTCTAAGACTGTGAGTTGGAGGATTCCCAGTGGAGGCTTTCATCTGATTCCCATTCACATGCATATCCTTGTCTGTCTGATATTCCTACTTGGTCGTTTAGCAAAATGTGAATAAACCGAACAAGCCCAACATCAAATTAATATTCTCCTCAATTCACCAACCCAATTCCATGCCAAGGAGACTTTTAGACAAATCAGTATTGCTACATTCCCCTCACTCATATTTCAGGAATTACGTTATCTTCCATTCTCATGGCCAAAGTCAAGCTGTTCTTGCAAACACAATTACTCCGTGCATGTGCCGCCCTCATCAAATTATATACTTTTGAGAATCTGATAGGACTGATGTCAATGCACATGATGTCCGTTTTAGGCTACTGAAGTAGATTGAATAAAGTTAAAACATATAATATGGAATTATCAGACAATAATTAAAAATGGTGTTTATGTGCCATGAAACTTCCTTGCACTCCTGTCACTTTCAAATCTGCTCCCAAATCATGAGACAGGAGAGAATTCCTTCATTGTACTGGCCTCATTATTTTAGAATGAGCATCCAATATCTAGGTCAATTCTCTCTCTCTCTCTCTCTCTCTCTCTCTCTCTCTCTCTCTCTCTGTGTGTGTGTGTCTCTCTACCTCTCTCTGTCTTTCTCTTCCTACCCCCTCTGACACAAGAATACACAGAGACACACACATGCACACAGAGAGAGGGAGGAAAAGAGAAAGAGAGAGAGAGAGAGAGAATCACAAGGAACTTTAATGAAGCAAATCTAGCATTACAGTGAACACTACAAAAAAGGAAATAATACAAAACAATAAAATAATCTAGGGTAAGGAAAGAAAGGTAGACGTGGAAAAAAGTAAAATACCATCATTTCTTTATTTTTCTTTCTTTCTTTTTCTTTCTTTCTTTCTTTCTTTCTTTCTTTCTTTCTTTCTCTTTCTTTCTATCTTTTTCTTTCTTTCTTTTTCTTTCTTTCTTTCTTTCTTTTTTCTTTCTTTCTTTTTTCTTTCTTTCTTTCTTTCTTTCTTTCTTTCTTTCTTTCTTTCTTTCTTTCTTTCTTTCTTTCTTTCTTTCTTTCTTTCTTTCTTTCTTTCTTTCTTTCATCTCTTTTTTTGTCCTCTCCATTACAATTAGTATATACATGTAAACATCCACTATACTGATTCATTAGTTAATGAGTTAGATAACTTTTTAATTTTAGAGAAAAAATTATGCCATAAATACACATTTTGAATAGCCGTATTTCATGTTCATGAATACAAAATTAATTCCTTTCATTGATATTAGCACTGAAGACATTCAGTATACAAATTGAAACTCCATTTTAAAAAATATTATCATTGTAGTTGTTAGACTAATCTGTTTCTTATGTAACCAGCAATTCTGGAGTGTCTGAAAGAACTTGTGTTTAAAAAGTTACATGCAACAAATTCTAAAAGAATCTCTCTCTGTCTCTCTCTCCTTCCCTCTCCCTCTTTCTTTCTCTTTAAACTTTGTTGATTAAAACATGGCTGCCTTTCCCAACTTAGACTGACAAGGTGTCAGACTTCTGATGATTTGTTTACGTTCTGAATACAGTTGCAATGTAGGTAGAAGGAAATGTAGGAACCCTTGGGAAAAATGAGTGTCTTCTTGAGTACAAAGGAAGGAATGTTGCAGCCATGTTACAAAAAGGATATAGAAAGAAAAGATATGAAATCTTTGACTCTAATAGAAATAATTACTTGAAAAACCAATCATAGGGGAAATTGCTAAAAAATGGATAGTTTACATGCAATAAACAGTCCTCCAGATCATGGGTGTAGTCAACCAAAGACTGCTAATACAGTTCACAGATTGAAATATAGCCACCACTAGAGTAGAATTGAGACAGGGTTTGATGCTAGTATATCAAATAAGCCTTGAAAGGTGAAGGGTAAATTTCTTTAGCTTTGGAAATTACTGTAACAGTTTAATTGCTATAAAGTTACTACTGCTGTGAGTACTGGGGCAACCGATGGTACTTCCATGTACATCCTTCATTTTAGGAAAGAAGTAAAATGATTTATTGCTTTAAAATTGGCTCACTTAAAGTTTCCAGTCAGTTTCTCTCATAAAATTTGAATGCAGCAATACACTAAGGAATGCTTTGTAAATGTCAAGGTATAGCACTAACATTTGATTGCAGTTATTATAATTATTTCTCAAACTCTGGAATATGAGAGATTTTTATTCTCAGTAAAAATTGTCACAGTATGCAAATGTAACAGAATATGAAATAATTACACTGTTATTTATGACCTTGATACACTTTATTCCTTTTGGTGGCAAGAAAAATTACTCCACTTTTCCAGGTTAAGTATGCATATATACTTTTTAGAATATATGCATATGTATTAAAAGGATTATGTGGAAAATTGCACACTTATAAAAAGTATACTTTAAACAATATACTGTGTACACTGAAATTTTGGCTAAGATTCATTCACAAGGGAAACAGTTCATCTGAGGTTGATTGGTTCTTTTTTATTTTAAGAAAATCAGAGTAGTGTTTAGGTTACATATTTTTCCATAATTATTATGACTATTTCAGCCTATGTCCTTGAAATATTAATCAAGAGTCCTCCTTCAATATTATCTCATATCCCAGACCCTTTACCTCATTCAGGCAGTTGAGTTTTCTACCTTCATCACCTCGGGGAAGGGATGACAGAACAGAATATAGAGCCAATTCTTATTGGTCTTTGCTTCAAAAATCCTGATATCAAAGGAGGAGGGAGTTTGGGACAAGTTTCTGGGCTTAGATATCATATTTTAGGGAATAGTTAATGAAGACTTCCTGTTCCTGAGTCAGGAAAATGATCCCCTGGGTTGGCAGGACTGAGATTAGGTGAACAGTTCCGGATATTGAACAGACGCTGTATTATTTGGGAAAGAGACACTAAGCTCATCACACCCCTCCCACCTCTACCCCCGATTCTCCAGGGAGGGATCAATCCCAGGTTTGGGGATGGGGGTGGCTGCAATCAAATGCTTTCATGTGTTTGGAGAATCCAAGAGCAGAAGGGAAAGGTACTGCCTCTCCAAGGCAGAGGCTCAACAATGTATCAGTAGAAAGACTCTAATGAAAAATGAGGACTTAGAAGTAGTTGAGCAACAGGAAGAGATCTTGTGATTCAAGATGATATCAGTTTGTGGATCCAGGATCCAAGGTTCTCTATATACATGTGTACACACACGCGTGCATGTGTGTATATGTACGAGTGTATGTGTGTATACATACACCACGTGCACACATACATATATATCAGCAGGAGCCAGTGAAGACAGACTCCCACTTACCCTTTCACAGTTATCACTCATGCAGTTGCCTGCAGCGCTGCCAAGATCTTTGTTGTTCCTAAGTCCCTTGGAATTTAATACAACTGCAGAGAAAGAGTAGGGGTGGGCATTAGAAATTGACCTAATTTAAATTTCCAGATTCAACTAAATGGGAACTTGAAATAAAAATAAACGTCAGTTATTATAAACAATAATTAAGTACGCTACATGGGTTTTGTGTTTTAAGCTTCATGATTGTCAGTAAGGATAAAAATAATAGAGACAGGAATCCATCTCGGCAGCCTCACAGAGAGACTCCATACATGCAGCTGACCAGTGACCCAGGCAGGTATCTGGAGTTGTTAGTGAGCCCATGGGCCAGCCCTTGACCAACCGGAAGCTGTAGTGTGTATCAGAGGATAAATACTCACCTTTCTGTCTCAGTGCTTGTGAATATTCTGATGCATTTTAATGGCTCCTCCTAGCATCCGTCCCAGTAGGATCAAGACCCAGTTGCCCTCAGTGGTGATCAGCTTAAAAGACAAACTGTTAAATTGTTTTTTCCACTTTCCATGTCTTAGTCTTCCCAGTTTCCTATGGTGTCAATTTCCAAAATAAATTGCTCATATACATGTCCAAGCTCCTTCTGGGGGAAAAACCAGGCTAAGGACCTCATTATCTGTGTTTCTTTCCTGTTGTTTTCTTTTGTGTCTTACTAATTCTTCATACTTTCTTACCTTTTTCAATTTTCTTAAAATATTTTTCTTTCGTTTTCCTTTGACATCCTATCTTTTGGGAGATAAAAAATGATTTGCAGTTATAAAGGGGCAACATGAGAGATCCTTATGACGGTGGGAATGTTCTGTATCTTTGTTTTTTTTTTTGTTTTTTTTTCCTTTATGCGGGCATCTCACTGTTGCGGCCTCTCCCGTTGCGGAGCACAGGTTCCGGAGGTGCAGGCTCAGCGGCCATGGCTCACGGGCCCAGTCGCTCCGCGGCATGTGGAATCTTCCCGGACCGGGGCACAAACCCGCGTCCCCTGCATCGGCAGGTGGACTCTCAACCACTGCACCACCAGGGAAGCCCTGTTCTGTATCTTGATTGTGGTGGTGGATGTGCAAACCTACAGATTATAAAATTGAATAGATCTAAATATACACACATACACATAAATATAAGTAAAATCTAAGATCTGTGGATTTTATCAATAACAACATAATAGTTATGATTTTATATTATAGTTTTATAAGATGTTTCCATTGGAGGGAACCGATAAAAGACACATTAGATCACCCTGTATTGTTACAACTGCATGGGAATCTACAATTATCTCAATAAACATTTAATTAAAGAAAAAACAATTGTGCTCTTCTTCAACTGGAGTCCCTCAGTTTACACACACATAGGAATTGCATCCTTTTAACAGGTTAATAACCAGGTTAAATACTGCTATATACGTTTGTAAGAGTATCTCATTTAAATTATGAACTCATATTCAAAATCCTGTTTGGCTTTCAATTAAAAGCCATTCTGTTAACTTCTGTGCTTCGAACATCCTGGAATCTACTAGAAATAGTTAAATATCATATGTCAAATTAAATTATTTGAAAGAGCATTCTCACTCAGTGCTTTTAATATCTATTAAGAAGGAAAGCACTGCTAAGCTATTTGATCTGTGCTAATGGAATATACCTTCTCTAAAGGAAGCTGTATAACATCTGTTTAGTCTATAGCTTTTAATTTTCTTTTATTTGTTTATATTTCATAAGGATATCTGTACTCAGTTAAAGCCACTGGAATGGAAAATATCATTGACAAAAGGAAAATGACTTTTTAAAACACTTTATGATTTTATAAATAAACAAAATCAGTGTAGCACCCAATAACATTTTTGTTCCTTGAAATGCCTTTCAGTCTTAGAAAATGTGGCTTAGTGCTCATGAAAATGAAAGATTCAAAGCAATGACTAATATAAAATTTTTTTCCATGGAGTTATTTGTTACCTTAGAAGAATATTGCCTTGTGATTGAAAGCATATATATTGCAACTTTATACTGAACCATTGTAAACTTTTTATCTTTAAATGGACCATAATCTCAACCCCCAGGCCTAAAATAAGTAGTTGGCTATAAATAAGTTTTCAGAGTGTTGACAGAAATTATAATACTGAGGTTACCCTCAGTGACTGCTTTTCTCTAAAAGTTAAAATAAAAATAGATTTCTCAGAAAGATTTTTCCTAATCCAAAATTTCATTATTTAGATTTATATTGGCCAATTGTCTACCATATGAATGTAATGATTTAGGCATTTAAAGAAGAATGAAAGTTCAGCAGGTTAATTTTATTAGTGAAACTTGAGAGGGTAGTTGAGAGAAACTATTGATATAAGGCAGTGGTAAAAATAGATGTATGTAGCAAGGAGTATTCTTAATTTTTACCTAAGTGGATAGAATAAATTCCTCATGCAATATCATTTATATTCTTTACTGGGGGAAGATGACTGATATAGAATTTGATTAAATAATAAATTATACCCAAAATGCTACTCAAAAAAAGAATTCAGGCAGTGTGTTCCCCTGAATTTTGAAATGGGTGATATGAATGCCAATGCCACTGCCTGCTGTGTGGCCCTTTAAAGCTCAGGCCATTTTCTGGATCTCAGATTGCTCATCTGGGAAGTTAGCAGCGTGGACCAAATTGTAAAGTTCTCTCCACTTCCAGAAGTCTAAAATGCAATTTCATTATTTTCTTATGCTCAATGAATTTTACCAGAACACATAATTGAGCACATGGAGTGGTTTACAATATAATCTTTGGGAGCAGAGAAAATACTAAGTGCTTTGTTTCTACTTTCATGTGATGTTTTAAAGGAGAGACTGGATAGAAGAGTATATGGTAGAAAGCAGCATAGCACATAACCAATCCAGGTGAATGGTGTTTTGTAATAATTTTACTCTCCTGCTATGCTTCTGCCATCTGATTATCTCTCCTTTGTCTTACAGCAAAAGCTGCCGTCTATGAATGAATGCATATATTACATATTAATATTTTATGTTTAAAATGATAATTTTTCAATATTTTCCCTTGACCCATTTACCCCTATTTTTTAAACAGCTTTATTGAAGTATAAATGACATACGATTAACTATATATTGAATACTATTTTGAATGTACAACTTGAAAAGTTTGGGGTAGTTTCACTACCTTGATTGTGGTGGTGGTTTTACAGGTGTAAATGTAGTTCAAAACTGGATTTCTTCTATTCTGATTTGATTCAAATATTCTTTCTACTCTTATAGTCTGCCTCCTTGCATCACTCAGTGTACTTAATCTTGTAAAGTTCAATAAGAAAAATACTCAGTTTAACAAATCCACATTGGAAATGTACATAATCAATAGACAAGTTAGGGTTATCCATGTAAAGTTATTATACAATTATTTATTCTTTATTTGATTTATTCAACAAATATTTCTTTCATTATGAACCAGGAACTCTGCTAGGCATCAGAATATTACTAAACGATTACTAAACTGGATGAGAAGAAGAGGCTGTATTCTATGTGACCTTATAGTTTAATTGGAGATACAGGAGGTATACTTTAGTTGGAGATTGAAGCAATAGAGTGGGGGATGGGATATAAGGTCAACACATGGTGCTATGGGAATAACACGAGAGTCCTTACGCAACCTTGTGGAAGACTTCCTGGAGAAAATGATGTCTGAAAACAAGTAGGATTTATCCACTTAATGGAGAAGTATGTATGTGAGAGTGTTCTGAGAAGAGGGGACTGAATTTGCGAGATCTCCAAGGGGAGATAGACAATGAAACCTGGAAGTAGCTCAGCCTATCTAGACCAAGAAGTTAAGAGTTTATCAGGATTTGGAACGTGGGGCCTGGTGGATCATGTTAAAATGCCTATGCCCTGGTCTAGAAATGACGAGATTAAGATTTGATCATAATAAAATCCCAGTGACCATTTTGAGAGTTGTGGCTTGCGCCTGTGTGTGATGTGTTAGCTTAAATTAGATGAATGAAATTTTGATGCAGACAAGTTCAAGAAGTATTTATGAGACGGAAAGGTAGGTCTTAAAAAAGAGAAGATTTAAGAGGAGGGAGAGCTCTGATGAAAAACAAAAATCAAAGCTACTGCCCAGGTTTCTGGTTTGACCAAAGGGATGGATCATGATGTTACTTATAGAATTAAGGTTTGCAGGGGAAGGTGAGAGTTTGGTTTGTTTGATCCATTGTATATTCAAATTGACATGCCTGGTTAATAATTAGATACTTAGGTTTAAACCTTAGTAAAGAGATCAGAGCTGAACTGATTATTTCAGTCTTTCTTTTTATTGAGATATAACTGACATACGACATTGTGTGAGTTTAAGGTATACAACATGTTGATACATTTATATACTGCAATATGATTACCACCATTGTGTTAGCTAACACCTCTATCGCATCACATAGTTACCATTTTCTTCTTTTTTTTTTTGTTTTTGGAAATGAGAACAATTGAGATCCAGTTTCTTAAAAACTTTGAAGGTGACACAACAGAATTGTTGACTATAGTCACCATGCTGTGCGTTAGATCTCCAGAACTTATTTAACCACTAGTTGAAAATTTGTACATTAAACGACCTCTCCCCAATTCCCCCACCTCCCAGGCCCTAGTAACCAGCATTCTACTCTCAGTTTCCACAAGTTTGGCTTTTTGAGATTCCACCTGTAAGTGATATCATTCCAGTCTTTAGCTATATGCTCTGTGATCCTATACTTGAAGCCTTGAGAATACCTTAATTGCAGAGTAAAATTTTCTACAGTTATACATTTTTTTCTTTCATATATGGTTCTGAATTTTCCAAATTCCACTTACTACACATGTATTACTAAACGAAATATCAAGCTTGAAATCCTTATACTTTAAAACTTTCAATCTTAAAACCTTTGCTAAAGGTCCTTGAATCTCTGTCCTCTTTAGGAAAATGAAGAAAAGACACATGATGATTCTTTTTAAAAACAAAAAGAATCATGCAGAGAATTAATCAAATTAATATTAAAGTCCCCACACAGTACCAGGTACATGTGATTTTCTTTTTAGTCTGTGAGATAAAAAGCATGATCCCAAATAGAACTATGTTTTTAGTTACATGTATGGTGACCTTTAGGTATAAGATAAACAGATTTTTCCACACTTTATTTATAGACAGTAGTATTTTAATAGAAGGATTATTAATCTTCAAATCGTTTAATACTACAGGTAATGAAATAGCTTTATAAATCATGGATATTGATCTGAAAAAGTCACTCATTCAAGAGATTAAAAAGAAAAATATGAATGAAGTCGTAGAACAAAACTAATGTTTCAGTTTTTCACTTTTAGTGATGGAAAAGCCAGGCAATCAAATGAGGAGATACATTTTCAATCACATTTGTGAGTCTAAATATAATGTTACAAGAAAATTGGATGCCAGATAGCAATATAAAAAATAGATAGTGATATGAGTGTTTATGTTCCTATGAATAAAGTTCTTTTATTATGACACAATTATTTTTATGTGACTCTAAGACCCTGAGGTAGTGAAAACTGTTTTTCACAAAATAATCTGACAAAAATATCCCTATGAAAAAGGATAATTATATGATTTTTAATCTAGTTTGGATCCTGGTTTTGACTGATTCTTTTATCTGTTATTCTATGTAAAGTATTTAAATATTTATAATTTTGATCTTAGCTCTTTTGTCTGGTCCTTATTCTAAGGTAAGGGGATATTTTTCTTCTTTCAAAATTCTGTATTGTTTTGTGTCAGTTACTGCTGTTGATAATAAATCACCCCCAAATTTAGTGGCTTCAAACCATAGAAAGTTATTATTTGACATGTGTCTACATTGATTTGATGGTTTCACTGAGTGGCCTGGGCTTGTCATGCATTTGTGGTCAGATTTCGGGGAACTGGCTGGTCTGGGAAGACCTGGGCTAGACCTACTTGACTCTGCTTAGATTTATATGGTCCCTCATGGTTCATGTTTGTCCAGTCTGGTTTCTCATTGTGGGCAGGGCTGCAAGAGAGACAGTAGAAGTGAGTGTCTAACCCTAAGTCAAGTCACAAGATCAGACCAGATTCAAAGGTAAAAATTGCAAAGTCATGTTGCAAAGGATGAGGGGGCACAAGAAGGCTTGGAGAATAGGGACCATTTTTGGACCTCTATCCTAACACATATTGTATGCTTTATTTACTTAGTTGATTACAAACTGCTCAAGAATTGAGAAGGGATTTTTTTAAAAGATCGTAGTCATTGGTATTAAAGAAGACAATAAACCATTATATTAATATTTTCTTTATTGTTGATTCTTGTTGCTAGTTGCAAACTACATGATATCTTTAAGTACTTTAGATTACTTTTAATTTTTGTATGTTATTTATTTTTGAACACCTATTAAGCAAGATATTTCACAGCGCAAAGATGAAGCACCGTCTGCCTTACATTCAGTGAGTTCAGTTTATCAGGAAGACAGTAAAGCTGCAAGAAAAAAAAAACATCATGGTTTTCTAAAGGCTGTGTAAATTCTCTATGGAAATCATGGCAAAGGAAGAACTAGGCCTTTCTTTGGGAGTTAGGGGATGTTTTCATTAGATGGAATGGCTTGATCTCCAGCTAGAGATGAACAGGAGTTCATTATGTAGAGGGGGAGGGCAGGATATGCATGTTACATACGGGGACCAGGAAATAAATCAGTGTATCCAGCAGTCAGGAGGAGGAGGCTGAGGCTGAAATCAGAAGGTGGATGGGGACTAGATGGTGAAGGGCTTTATAGACCCTAGTCAGGAATACAGACTTATTTTATGAGAATTTGTAAAATCTGTGAATCCACAGGACATTCAAACTCTGATTTTTTATGTTTTGTGGATTCACAGATTCCTATTTACATCCAGAAAGCATATCTTTTCCTATCCCACCATGCCTCCACCATGCTTTTTTTTCTTTCAAGTATATGCTAATCTGACTTTGAACTCTAAGAAAGTGATTGAGCCATGTTTTCTTTTTCTTTCTTTTCCTTTTTCCCCTTTCTTTTTCTTTCCTTTCCTTCCTCCCCCACCGCTTTTTTTTTTTTTTTTAGAAACAGTATCTTTCCTATCTGCCACAACGACCAGTCTAGCAGCCAGATGGGTCAATGAACTCACTTATGACCCCTGACCTTCACTGCTTCAGTCTTTCATGTCACGCTGCTGACCAGAAGGCAGTAAGACCCAATTTTGGATTTGGGTTTCAGAAATTAAGCAAATACCATTTTAGGTTTATAAATGTATTCCACATTCCATAATTCTGCATTTGCCAAAGCCTAACATGGGAGTTTTAGCATTCGTTCCATTAATAAAAAGTGTTAATTTGCTTCCAATTTGAAATTTCTGTAGTACAGGTAGCTTTAGGAGTCTTATAGTGGAAGAAAGCTTGCACTAGGGCAGATCTGTACATCCCTGGTTCTGGGATATTATATATAATATTATCTGGCCCAAACACATGAGTTAGCAGAATTTTAGGGCTAGAAGAGATAAAATTTCTGGATTGTGAGCTCCCTGATACCAGGGGTGGGGTTTTGTTTATTACTGCTGTTAGTGTTGCTGTTATTATTATTTTAATTCTAGGTTTATTGTCCAGCCCACTGTTAGTGCTCAAAAAAATGACTATCACATGAGTCTAGTTCAACTTTCCTATGTTATCAAAAGGGAAAATTTCCTTAGTGTCAAGGTCACGTTTTAACCATAATGTCATTTGTTGAGGATTAATTGCTGTTTCTCCAAACATTTTTTCTCAAGTTTATTTGTAACTTTATACCTCTTTCCTCTACTATCATAAACAGTCTGATGTTCTAATCCTGGTCAGTGATAGTTTTTATGTCTTACTATTTTCCAATGCTTTTTGGTAATTCTTAAGAAAATAAGGCAAGAAAACATAGTTCATCCATAGGTATTTTCAGAATTAGGCTGTTTACTTTGGAGATCACAAAACAGTCCCTCATTAAGTAAAATAAATTAGCTCAATTGGTTTAAATTGATGGATCAATAGTCTCCTTTCTACCCTGAATTTACTTTACTAATTTTAGTAGAGAAGCTGATAATTGCTTCCCTATCTGTACCCTCTTTGAAAATAGTCTGCAGCCAACTGAAGTTCCAACCATCCCTTTCTGCCTTTATTTACTTATTTTCTTGGTAGCATGTAACTCCTTTACTGCCATTAACAGGAATGAAGTTTTGACTTAAGGAACCTAATCTATAAACAATGCTGAGTCTGATTTTACAAGAATTTGAACTAGAAACCTTAGAGTTGAGGCTAATTAAAGTATGCCAAGTGTTGAACTTGAGTTCAACCCTATAGATGTAAAACCAGAGTGGATGATAGAGCATACTAAAGCCATTGAGGAAAAGGCATAACTCATTAGGAAGTTTGTTTTTGTAGAGAAGTAGGTGAGTGCATTAGATAATACAGTGAGAGGCAGAGATGAAAAGAAGGGATGGTTTTGGTCTCTAACTTTCAAATTCTGGATCCATGCACCTTGGGTGTGTATTTTTTCCTAGTTCCACAAATATTTAGAAGATCATCTATGTGATTTAACAAAAGAAACTCCTATACCTATATCAGCACGAATGTCTTTCTGTTACTGCAATTAGGAAGCAACCTAAATGTCCATCGACAGATGAATGGATAAAGGTGTGGTACATATATATATATATAAAATGGAATATAACTCAGCCACAAAAAGTAATGAAATTGGGCCATTTGTAGAGATGTGGATGGACCTGGAGACTGTCACACAGAGTGAAGTAAGTCAGCAAGAGAAAAACAGATATAGTATATTAACACATATATGTGGAATCTAAAAGAAACGGCATAGATGATCTTATTTGCAGAGCAGAAATAGAGACACAGGTGTAGAGAACAAACATATGGATACCAAGGGGGAAGGAGGGGTGGGATGAATTGGGAGATGGAGATTGACATATACACACTATTGATACTATGTATAAAATAGATAACTAATGAGAAAATACTGTAAAGCACAGGGTACTCTACTCAATGCTCTGTAGTGACCTAAATGGGAAGGAAATCCAAAAAAGAGGGGATATATGTACACGTATAGCTGATACACTGCCTACAGTAGAAATTAACACAATATTGTAAAGCAACTAAACTCCAATAAAAAGTAAAAATAAATAATAACTAACAAATTATAACTTTCGATGCTTCTAAGTCCACTATTAGAAATACCTTTTCTGAAATGTATTCCAAAAATATTTCTTTCTAAATGTTTTCAATATTGTTTTGTAGCTGAGATTAGTACTGCTAGAGATGACTTTCTGCAAGCCATTCTATTTTCCAGCTCTGAATATGACCTTTGGTTTCAAAGGGCAGCTGTTCCATCAGACTCTGAAATATTGATAAGGAGTACTGTCTAGCTGGTAAACCACCAAACATCACTAAGCAAGTGTTTGAAAGCAGGCTTCCTGCTCAGTTTTCCATTCTGCAAGTGCATGTTGGCTTTAAAGGTCAAGAATGGTACCACAGGGATTTTTGATTGCATTAACCAGATTTCTCAGCTCTGAATCACTTTCTTTCGAAAGCTGTAGAAGCAGATGCTCTAAAATAAATTTAGTCATTACTCTTCATGATATTACCTCCACTTTGCCTGTCTGGCAAAATGTCTAATATTGGATGACAGTGGAAAGAGCTTTTCAGTTCTGCCTTGGTAGAGAGGGGAAGAGAAAATCAAACAAAGAAAAACAAAATACAATGGGCTTCAGAATATTCCTTTCTATTTTCTATTGTTTGCCAGTGACTGATTTTCTAGAACTCTGATCAAAGCTGCTTAAAAATGCCAAATCAGAGCTCCTACACAATTTAATATGTTAAACAATACATTTACTGATTTTTGAAGAGACATATGTAGCATTGAAATATTTCTTTATTTCCTCAAGACAAACTATTTCTTTGCTTTTAAGAAACTTATAGTTTATTCCAGGAAATATACACAACTAACCTGAAAATACCAAACACATACCTGTATACAGGCCTGTGTATAATATAAAATAGTTATTTCATAGAATAGTTATTTAAACCATCAGTATTGTTTAGTAGACTTTAAGGAAAAACACACAACCATGATGAAAATATAATTAATTCTCACGTTAATACAAAAATGTGTTGGTTTCTTTGGCTTAAGACACTCATCAAGAGTTTTTAACACCTCATGTAAAATCTGCAACTTTGATTGAATTTTTTCTTTTTAAACTAGACTATTTGCAGTTTTGTCCAAGTTTCTTTCATGTTTAAATACTAATCCTTAATATTCTGGGCTCCCTTCTTGTGTACAAGAATATTATTCCCCCATGATATCTTTCTAGGCATATATATCTTACAAGCTTTGCTATCCTTTTCCCTATTCCAATAACATCTTTATTTCAATGTGAGCCATCCTGGTCATGTGATGCTCTCATCTGCCCATTATGTCTTTCCCTTTGTCTTTTACAGCTATCTGGCTATCCCTTTACAGAAATGCCCCTTCCCCACTTCATGTATTCCTGGTGGGAGAATCACAAAAATGCTCACTGCCCCTTGACCAAGGGATTGGCACCTAACCCAAGCTGGACTAATGAATGTATTATTTAGAGGTGCCTATGGTTTCGAGGGAGCAGTGACTTCACTGGTTGGGTTGGGATTGCAGTAGAGATGGGGGTGTGAACGTCTGTGTCACACATACTTTCCTCTTCCTGGATTTTTCCTAGGGTTGTCCTTTAAAAAAAGAAATAGAAAACAATGGGCTCTACTCAGGGGGTGAATTGAATAGTCCCTTCTGGTTGCTTTTGTTCTAAATCATTGTCATCTTACGGAAGAAACCTCAAGTCAGGACTTTGAAAGACAACAAGTCTAACTCGACACCCTACCCTGTCCCCCACCCACCCATAGAGGGGAATAGGAGAAAAGGGGAAGGGAGGCCAAATACACTGCAGACTCTACATCTCAAATAAGAGAGTCCCTGTCTTCCTTCTGCCTTCACACCCCTCTTAATAAAGAAGTCGGACTCAACTTTCTGTGCATTGTTGTATGAGATATTTTGAGTGACCCTGCAAATTAAAGCAAGTAAAATGCTACATATAATACATTTAAAAAGAGGAATGTATTTATGAATGGACATGAAAATAAGAAATCCTCAGACCCCCCAAATATAGTGAAAGCTGAATCCCTGGGAGAAAAGACAGGGCTAGCACTAATCACTCAGAGGGTTTCTGAAAACCTTGAATTTTGACTGTAATAGTCAACTGTACCATATATAACAGGTGATAACATTTAGGGTTGTCTTAATGTGGTGAAGCTAATAGGAAGAATAAGAGTTAGACCCTGCTACCCAACAGGGTGATCTGGATCCTCCTAGATCCAGATGAGCTAGATAAACAAAAGAATGAAGAAACTGAGATTTCAGAACAATACACATAAAAAACATAGCCCAGCCTAGACACATTCCAGAGAAATTGTAGAACCCCAAAGCAAAAGAGATCTTAAAAAGTGGTGGGTAAGTTTAGAGCGGGGGTCATCTTCAGAGTAAGGCTAGACTGACTGCCTTTCCATTGCAACAATGAAGGTAGAGTTCCATCTGTATTGAATTACATCTGTATTGAATTCAAGGAAAATATCTGTTAACTAAGAATGGTATTCCAAACAAGTGAGCTTTTAGGAAATAATGTGAATAAGGATATTTGTAGATAACAAAACAGAGTTTATTACTAATTACCCTCCTGTGACGGGGGAAATGGATAGTTTCTAACAAAAGAAGGAAGGTTGAATAAAGACATATGTAAAAATGAGAGTAAAATTTAGCAACTATTGATTGCATAAAAGCAAGAGTGAAAATGATGGAGAAAGCCATAATTTGTTGTAAGTTAAATTAAAAAATATATGCATTAAATAGGTGAAGTAGGGCTTCCCTGGTGGTGCAGTGGTTGAGAGTCCGCCTGCCGATGCAGGGGACATGGGTTCGTGCCCCGGTCCGGGAAGATCCCACATGCTGCAGAGCAGCTGGCCCCGTGAGCCATGGCTGCTGAGCCTGTGCGTTCGGAGCCTGTGCTCCACAACGGGAGAGGCCACAACAGTGAGAGGCCCGCGTACCGCAAAAAAAAAAAAAAAATAGGTGAAGTAAATATAAAGAAATAGATAGAGCATCTAAGGCCCCAGCAAGTAGAGGAGAAAAGAATAATGTTTGAATAACACTCAATTCATACAGAAGTTGGGAAAGGTGAGGAAAATGAGGTGGGGTTTTTAACACTGGTCCTACTGGAACAACAGGTATCAGCAAGCTCTAAACAACTGTCAGGTACCATGTCAGCTGATTCTTTGAAGTTATCAATAATTCTATGATTCTATTGATTTATTATTATTATTGAATTATTGAAAACTGACTCCTTATAACTCAGCTCTTAACCTCTTGTTGTCAATTCCAGGAAAACAGAAACAATTTGCACTACCACTCGTCAAAATTAAATGATAAGGGCAGAGTTCACCTGGAATAATTTTGGGGGGAGGAAAGAGATAGTATTAATACAGGTAGATCTTAGATGAAGTGGGGGGCTGTGAACCACTCTTTTATTAGCTGCAACTTTCATATTTTCTTTGGCACAAAGTGTAGAGACTGATTTTTTTTAATTGAAAATCATTTCCTATTGTAATGATGTATAACATCGGGTTATTTTATTCACTACAGGGCACATCTTATAAAATAAAAATTACTGGAGGGGGAAATAAATTAGGAGTTTGGGATTAACATATACATACTACTAAATATAAAATAGATAAAGAACAAGGACCTACTGTAGAGTATAGGGAACTATATTCAATATCTTTTTTTTTTAAATTCAATCTTTTTTTAACATCTTTACTGGAGTATAAATGCTTTACAAGGTTGTGTTAGTTTCTGCTGTAGAACAAAGTGAATCAGCAATACATATACATATATCCCCATATCCCCTCCCTCTTACGTCTCCCTCCCACCCTCCCTACCCCACCCCTCAAGGGGGTCACAAAGCACCGAGCTGATATCCTTGTGCAATGTGGCTGCTTTCCACTAGCTATCTATTTTACATTTGGTAATGTATATATGTACATGCCACTCTCTCACTTCGTCCCAGCTTATCCTTTCCCCTCCCGTGTCCTCAAGTCCATTCTCTATATCTGCATCTTTATTCCTGTCCTGTCCCTAGTTTCTTCAGAACCATTTTTTTTTTTTTAGATTCTATATATATGTGTTAGCATACGGTATTTGTTTTTCTCTTTCTGACTTACTTCACTCTGTATGACAGACTCATGGTCCATCCAACTCACTACAAATAACTCAATTTTGTTTCTTTTTATGGCTGAGTAATATTCCATTGTATATATGTGTCACATCTTCTTAATCCATTCATCTGTCAATGGACACTTAGGTTGCTACCATGTCCTGACTATTGTAAATAGTGCTGTAATGAACATTGTGGTACATGACTCTTTTTGAATTATGGTTTTCTCAGGGTATATTCAGAGTAGTGGGATTGCTGGGTCGGATGGTAGTTGTATTTCTAGTTTTTTTAAGGAAACACGATACTGTTCTCCATAGTGGCTGTATCAATTTACATTCTCACCAACAGTGGAGGAGGGTTCCCTTTTCGAGACACCCCCTCCAGCATTTATTGTTTGTAGATTTTTTGTTGATGGCCATTCTGACCAGTGTGAGGTGATAACTCATTGTAGTTTTGATATGCATTTCTCTAATTATTAGGGATGTTGAGCATCCTTTCATGTGCTTGTTGGCATTCTGCATGTCTTCTTTGGGGAAATGTTTGTTTAGCTCTTCTCCCCATTTTTGGATTGGGTTGGATTTTTTTTTTTTTTTTGATATTGAGCTGCTTGTATATTTTGAAGACTAATCCTTTGTCACTTGCTTAGTTTGCAAATATTTTCTCCCATTCAGAGGGTTGTCTTTTTGCCTTGTTTATGGTTTGTTTCCTTTGCTGTGCAAAGGCTTTGAAGTTTCATTAGGTCCCATTTGTTTATTTTTGTTTTTATTTCCATTTCTCTAGGAGGTGGGTCAAAAAGGATCTTGCTGTGATTTATGTCATAGAGTGTTCTGCCTGTGTTTTTCCTCTAAGAATTTTATAGTGTCTGGCCTTATATTTAGGTCTTTAATCAATTTTGAGCTTATTTTTGGGTATGGTGTTAGGGAGCATTCTAATTTCATTCTTTTACATGTAGCTGTCCAATTTTCCCAGCACCACGTATTGAAGAGGCTGTCTTTTCTCCATTGTATATTCTTGCCTCCTTTATCAAAGATAAGGTGACGATATGTGCATGAGGTCATCTCTGGGCTTTCTATCTTGTTCCATTGATCTATATTTCGGTTTTGGTGCCAGTACCATACTGTCTTGATTACTGTAGCTTTGTAGTATAGTCTGAAGTCAGGGAGCCTGATTCCTCCAGCTCTGTTTCTTGTTCTCAAGATTGCTTTGGCTATTCCAGATCTTTTGTGTTTCCATACAAATTGTGAAAATTTTTGTTCTTGTTCTGTGAAAAATGCTAGTGGTAGTTTGATAGGGGTTGCACTGAATCTGTAGATTGCTTTGGGTAGTAGAGTCATTTTCACAATGTTGATTCTTCCAATCCAAGAACATGGTATATCTCTCCATCTATTTGTATCATCTTTAATTTCTTTCATCAGTGTCTTATAGTTTTCTGCATACAGGTCTTTTGTCTCCTTAGGTAGGTTTATTCCTAGATATTTTATTCCTTTTTTGCAATGGTAAATGGGAGTGTTTTTTTAATTTCACTTTCAGGTTTTTCATCATGAGTGTATAGGAATGCCAAAGATTTCTGTGCATTAATTTTGTTTCCTGCTACTTTACCAAATTCATTGATTAGCTCAAGCAGATTTATGGTAACATCTTTAGGATTCTGTATGTATAATATCATGTCATCTGCAAACAGTGACAGCTTTACTTCTTCTTTTCCGATTTGGATTCCTTTTATTTCTTTTTCTTCTCTGATTGCTGTGGCTAAAACTTCCAAAACTCTGTTGAATAATAGTGGTGAGAGTGGGCAACCTTGTTTTGTTCCTGATCTTAGTGGAAATGGTTTCAATTATTCACCATTAAGGACAATGTTGGCTGTGGGTTTGTCATATATGGCCTTTATTATGTTGAAGAAAGTTCCCTCTATGCCTACTTTCTGAAGGGTTTTTATCATAAATCGGTGTTGAATTTTGTCAAAAGCTTTCTCTGTATCTATTGAGATGATCATGTTTTTTCTCCTTCAGTTTGTTAATATGGGGCATCATGTTGATTGATTTGTGTTTATTGAAGAATCCTTGCATTCCTGGAATAAACCCCACTTGATCATGGTGTATGATCCTTTTAATGTGCTGTTGGATTCTGTTTGCTAGTATTTTGTTGAGGATTTTTGCATCTATGTTCATCAGTGATATTGGACTGTATTTTTCTTTCTTTGTGACATCCTTTTCTGGTTTTGGTATCAAGGTGATGGTGGCCTTGTAGAGTGAGTTTAGGAGTGTTCCTCCCTCTGCTATATTTTGGAAGAGTTTGAGAAGGATAGGTGTTAGCTCTTCTCTAAATGTTTGATAGAATTCGCCTGTGAAGCCATCTGGTCCTGGGCTTTTGTTTGTTGGAAGAGTTTTAATCACAGTTTCAATTTCAGTGCTTGTGATTGGTCTGTTCATATTTTCTACTTCTTCCTGGTTCAGTCTTGGAAGGTTGTGCATTTCTAAGAATTTGTCCATTTCTTCCAGGTTGTCCATTTTATTGGCATACAGTTACTTGTAGTAATCTCTCATGATCCTTTGTATTTCTGCAGTGTCAGTTGTTACTTCTCCTTTTTCATTTCTAATTCTATTGATTTGATTCTTCTGCCTTTTTCTCTTGATGAGTCTGGCTAATCGGTTATCAATTTTGTTTATCTTCTCAAAGAACCAGCTTTTAGTTTTATTGGTCTCTGCTATCGTTTCCTTCATTTCTTTTTCATTTATTTCTGATCTGATCTTTATGATTTCTTTCCTTCTGCTAACTTTGGGGTTTTTTTGTTCTTCTTTCTCTAATTTCTTTAGGTGCAAGGATAGGTTGTTTATTTGAGATGTTTCCTGTTTCTTAAGGTAGGATTGTATTGCTATAAACTTCCCTCTTAGAACTGCTTTGGCTGCATCCCACAGGTTTTGGGCGGTCGTGTTTTCATTGTCATTTGTTTCTAGGTATTTTTTGATTTCCTCTTTGATAATTTCAGTGATCTCTTGGTTATTAAGTAGTGTCTTATTTAGCCTCCATGTGTTTGTATTTTTTACAGATCTTTTCCTGTAATTGATATCTAGTCTCATAACGTTGTGGTCAGAAAAGATACTTGATACAATTTCAATTTTCTTAAATTTACCAAGGCTTGATTTGTGACCCAAGATATGATCTATCCTGGAGAATGTTCCATGAGCACTTGAGAAAAATGTGTATTCTGTTGTTTTTGGATGAAATGTCCTATAAAAATCAATTAAATCCATCTTTTTTAATGTGTCATTTAAAGCTTGTGTTTCCTTATTTGTTTTCATTTTGTATGATCTGTCCATTGGTGAAAGTGGGGTGTTAAAGTCCCCACTATGATTGTGTTACTGTCAATTTCCCCTTTTATGGCTGTTAGTATTTGCCTTACGTATTGAGGTGCTCCTATGTTTGGTGCATAAATATTTACAATTGTTATATCTTCTTCTTGGATCAATCCCTTGATCATTATGTAGTGTCATTCTTTGTCTCTTGTAATCGTCTTTATTTTAAAGTCTATTTTTTCTGATATGAGAATTGCTACTCCAGCTTTCTTTTGATTTCCATTTGTGTGGAATATCTTTTTCCATCCCCTCACTTTCAGTCTGTATGTGTCCCTAGGTCTGAAGTGGGTCTCTTGTAGACAGCATATATACAAGTCTTGTTTCTGTATCCATTCAGCTAGTCTGTGTCTTTCGGTGGGAGCATGTAATCCATTTACATTTAAGGTAGTTATCGATATGTATCTTCCTATTTCCATTTTCTTAATTGTTTTGGGTTTGTTATTGTAGGTCTTTTCCTTCTCTTGTGTTTCTTGCCTAGAGAAGTTCCTTTAGCATTTGTTGTAAAGCTGGTTTGGTGGTGCTGAACTCTCTCAGGTTTTGCTTGTCTGTAAAGGTTTTTGTTTTGTTTTGTTTTGTTTTGTTTTGTTTTTTTGCGGTACGTGGACTTCTCACTGCTGTGGCATCTCCCGTTGCAGAGCACAGGCTCTGCATACGCAGGCACAGCAGCCATGGCTCATGGGCCCAGCTGCTCCACGGCATGTGGGATCCTCCCCGACCAGAGCACGAACCCGCATCCCCTGCATCGGCAGGCAGACTCCCAACCACTGTACCACCAGGGAAGCCCCTCTGTAAAGGTTTTAATTTCTCCATCAAATCTGAATGAGATCCTTGATGGGTAGAGTAATCTTGGTTGTAGGTTTTTCTCCTTCATCACTTTAAATATGTCCTGCCACTCCCTTCTGGCTTGGAGAGTTTCTGCTGAAAGATCAGCTGTTAACCTTACCCTTGTGTGTTATTTGTTGTTTTTCCCTTGTTGCTTTTAATATGTTTTCTTTGTATTTAATTTTTGATAGTTTGATTAATATGTTTCTTAGCGTGTTTTTCTTTGGATTTATCCTGTATGGGACTCTCTGTGCTTCCTGGACTTGATTAACTATTTCCTTTCCCATATTAGGGAAGTTTTCAACTATAATCTCTTCACATATTTTCTCAGTCCCTTTCTTTTTCTCTTCTTCTTCTGGGGCCCCTATAATTCGAATGTTGGTGCATTTAATGTTGTCCCAGTGGTCTCTGAGACTGTCCTCAGTTCTTTTCATTCTTCTTTCTTTATTCTTCTCTGTAGTAGTTATTTCCACTATTTTATCTTCCAGGTTGCTTATCTGTTCTTCTGCCTCAGTTATTCTGCTATTGATCCCTTCTAAAGTATTTTTAATTTCATTTATTGTGTTGTTCATCATTGCTTGTTTCCTCTTTAGTTCCTCTAGGCCCTTGTTAAATGTTTCTTTCATTTTCTCTATTCTATTTCCAAGATTTTGGATCATATTTACTATCTCTGAATTATTTTTTCAGGTAGACTGCTTATTTCCTCTTCATTTGTTAGTTCTGGTGGGTTTTTATTTTGCTCCTTCATCTGCTGTATGTTTTTCTGTCTTCTCATTTGCTTATTTTACTGTGTTTGGGGTCTCTTTTTGCAGACTGCAGGTTCGTAGTTCCCGTTGTTTTTGTAGTCTTTCCCCAGTGGCTAAGGTTGGTTCAGTGGGTTGTGTAGGCTTCCTGGTGGAGGGGACTAGTGCCTGTGTTCTGGTGGATGAGGTTGGATCTTTTCTTTCTAGTGGGCAAGTCCACAACCGTTGGTGTGTTTTGGGGTGTCTGTGGCCTTATTATGATTTTAGGCAGCCTCTGTGCTAATGGATGGGGCTATGTTTCTGTCTTGCTATTTGTTTGGCATAGGGTGTCCAGCACTGTAGCTTGCTGGTTGTTGAGTGAAGCTGGGTGCTGGTGTTGAGATAGAGATCTCTTGGAGATTTTTGCTGTTTGATATCACATGGAGCTGGGAGGTCTCTTGTGGACCAGTGTCCTGAAGTTGGCTCTCCCACCTCAGAGACAGAGCACTGACTCCTGGCTGGAGCACCAAGAGCCTTTCATCCACATGGCTCAGAATAAAAGGGAGAAAAAGTAGAAAGAAATAAAGAAAGAGGATGAAGTAAAATAAAATCAAATAAAGTAAGATACAATAAAATAGTTATTAGAATAAAAAATATTATGAAAAAAATTTTTAAAAAGAAAAAGAATGGATGGATAGAACCGTAGGACAAATGGTGAAAGCAAAGCTATACAGACAAAATCTCACACAGAACCATACACATACACACTCACAAGAAGAGGAACAGGGGAAGAAATAATATATCTTGCTCTCAAAGTCCACCTCCTCAATTTGGGATGATTCACTGTCTATTCAGGTATTCCACAGATGCAGGGTACATCAAGTTGATTGTGGAGAGTTACTCCGCTGCTCCTGCGGCTGCTGGGAGAGACTTCCCTTTCTCTTCTTTGTTCTCACAGCTCCCGGGGCTCAGCTTTGGATTTAGCCCTACCTCTGCATGTACGTCAACGGCGGGTGTCTGTTCTTCGCTCAGACAGGATGGGGTTAAAGGAGTCACTGATTCGGGGGCTCTGGCTCACTCAGGCCAGGGGGAGGGAAGGGTACCTAATGTGGGGTGAGCCTGTGGCAGCAGAGGCCAGCATGACATTGCACCAGCCTGAGGGGCGCCATGTGTTCTCCCAGGGAAGTTGTCCCTGGATCCTGGGACCCTGCCAGTGGCAGGCAGCACAGGCTCCCTGGAAGGGAGGTATGGATAGTCACCTGTGCTCGCACACAGGCTTCTTGGTGGCGGCAGCAGCAACCTTAGCGTCTCATGCCCGTCTCTGGGGTCCGCGCTGATAGCCATGGCTTGCGCCCATCTCTGCAGCTCCTTTAAGTAGCGCTCTGAATCCCCTCTCCTCGCGCACCAGGAAACAAAGAGGAAAGAAAAAGTCTCTTGTCCCTTCAGCAGCTCCAGACTTTTCCCTGGACTCCCTTCTGGCTAGCCGTGGTGTACTAGCCCCCTTCAGGCTGTGTTCACACCGCCAACCCCTGTCCTCTCCCTGCACTCCGACCAAAGCCCGAGCCTCAGCTCGCAGCCCCGACCGCCCCGGCGGGTAGCAGACAAGCCTCTCGGGCTGGTGAGTGCCGGTCGGCACCGATCCTCTGTGCGGAGATCTCCGTGCTTTGCCCTCCGCACCCCTGTTGCTGTGCTCTCCTCCGCGGCTCTGAAGCTTCCCCCCTCCGCCACCCACAGTCTCCACCCACGAAGGGGCTCCTAGTGTGTGGAAACCTTTCCTCCTTCACGGCTCCCTCCCACTGGTGCAGGTCACATCCCTATCCTTTTGTCTCTGTTTTTTCTTTTTTCTTTTGCCCTATCCAGGTACGTGGGGAGTTTCTTGCTTTTTGGGAGGTCTGAGGTCTTCTGCCAGCGTTTAGTAGGTGTTCTGTAGGAGTTGTTCCACGTGTAGATGTATTTCTGGTGTATCTCTGAGGGGGAAGGTGATCTCCGAGTCTTACTCTTCCACCGTCTTCTCCTGGTCCTCTGGTTGCTATTGTTTTAACGTTCTGGTGGGTCTGTGACACAACAGTGTAAAAAATCACACCATCAGTTTAAAAGGACTTGCTTGGGAAAATTAGAATGATACAACTTTTGAATGGTGGCTTCTTCTAACTGATCTCTCAGAATTCATAAAAACTACTTTATGGGAAATTGTATATGCATTACAAATGAGTAATTAATATCTAAGAAGATGATTCTTTTGAAAATATGACATATATTGATAATTCTTGTCAGAAAAATGGTTAACCATTGATCTAAGTGATTTTTTGAGTCCTTTAATTTCATGACAAATCATTATTTGGGTAGATAAAAAACAGAACAGAACAAAACCAAACCCCAACTTTTCAACCCTGGCCATGCCAGAGAGGTAATATTTAAAGGAAAAAGTACTTGATTAGATATGACATCACACAATTAAGAAAATAAAAGTTATGTTTCATACATGGAGATTATGAGTCCAAGTTCTTCCTACTAAACAAGTCTGTTGCTGCTCTGGAGCTTACAGAACCCATCATTACAGGTACTATACAATGCTATTTCTTGGCAGGTGACTTGGTGAGTTTGGAAATTCTGGTTTGCAGAATTTTCCAGGCTTGGAATGAATGACTAGAAAAGGACAATGAAGCTATGTTTTACATGAGAAGTACCATGAGTAAATAATTCTAGGTACTTTAAACCTCCGGGTTTAGTATTTAGAGTTTTAGATTTGTTAACCATACCAAAAGGGTATTGTTTTATATTAATCAATATAATTGGTTGTCCTTGTATAAATAAAATAGTCAAAATAGAACAAATCAATAGTTCTGAATAAGAAAAACCACTAACCATATCCATGCCTTTGGACTTCCCTGGTGACGCGGTGGTTAAGAATCTGCCTGCCAATGCAGGGGACACGGGTTTGAGCCCTGCTCTGGGAAGATCCCACATGCCATGGAGCAACTAAGTCCGTGTGCCACAACTACTGAGCATGTGCTCTAGAGCCCGTGCCTTGCAACAAGAGAAGCCACCACGATAAGAAGCCCATGCACCGTAATGAAGAGTAGCCCCGCTCACCACAACTAGAGAAAGCCCGTGCTCAGCAACGAAGACCCAACGTAGCCAAAAATAAATGAATAAATAACTTTAAAAAATAATAATTAAAAAAAGAAAATCCATGCCTTTGTGGATGACCACTACATGTTCCTGGGAAAGCAATTCTGCTATTTTGCCCTTAGCCTCACCACACATTTGGCTGTAGGAGAACAAAAATTAGGCCCCAAACAGCTTATAATTCTCAAAATCTGAGATAAACAATCAACTATAGGAAATTCTTGAAGGCCATGAAAATTAGGGCATTACTAAAGCCCTGAATTTTGAGATTGGCCTTTTAAGACAAAAACTTCTTATTGATTAAAATTGACTCAAATTTATCCAGATGGATATTGTTGACAATATAATAATTTGAACTATAACTACTGCTTTCACACTTTATTCTGGGAGCCAGTTGTTCTGAATGTTATACTCCCTTGCAAATTGTTTCCTATTACTAGAAAATTTTCTCTCAGTGCTCAAAAGTTGTCTACAAATTTTTTCTTTAAAAACATGTAAAGTACTATCACATTCCAGATAGTAGAAATTGACAAATGCCTGAGACAGACAATAGGATTTTCAAACTTAGGACAACTTCCAAACTTGCAAGTATCCTACGCTTATGGAAGTATTATCCATTATGACCTTAATTTATGCTTGTTAGAGGCTTGCTTTCAATTGATAGAGGCAAACTGGACACTGCTTATATTCCAATAATCTGTTATTCAGTGAAGGGTTTGGAAGTAGAAACTCCTGTTTTATCCAGTAGGAAATTCAAATGAAACACCACTTTTCCCCTTCATTCAAGGAGGTCAATTAATATCATTATATTTGTATCTGACAGTGAATAACATTGACTTTCTTTTTAACGAATATTTGCTTCTTTTAAACAGTGTACTTGTATATAAAATGTATTGCATTTTGATTATGCAACAAATTTTTCCTAAGTGTCAAATATATACGCAGCATTGTTCTGAGGGTCATGATATATGAATCAAGTAGATGGAAATCCCAGCTCTTAAGGATCTTGAACTTTAGCTGCTTGGAGTGAACAGAAGCAACAAAAAACAATAATCACAATAAATATGCAAATAATCTGGTTAACCACCATTACTTGACCATGTGGTTATTTGGGTGCAGAATAATTTTGGCAAAAGAAATAGCTAGTCCTAGGGTAGGAATATGATAAGAGTTTTTAATGAGCATCCAGGTCACCAGTGTCGATGGAATACCATGAGCAGAGGGAGGTTACTCAGAGAGGAAGCCAGAGATACCCCTAGAAGGAAAGGAAACCCAAGGTCACATTTCACTCTATCTTAAAGGGATTATTCTAGCTGATATATTAAGAAAATACCAAGGAAGAGTAAGGGCAGAGGAGGGAGGGCTTTTAAGAGACAATTATAATAATCCAGGTGGTGAGTCATGTGGTATGAATCATGCTGATACCATTGGAACTAGAAAAGAAATATATATACTATAGATATGTGTACTATATAATATTATAGTAATATATAATGTGTTTTTATACATATATATATGCATATACATAATTTGTATCCCAAATATAGAATATACTTTTTAAAATTATACATGGAACATTTATAATAATTTACCATAGGACGCATGCACACATATGCATGCACTTAAAACACACACACAGACATACAAATTCTTTTAAGAAATAAAAGAATATACAAACAAGCTTGGGTTGAAGAGAAAACAAAATAAAAAAAACAAAGATTTTTTTTTTCAAAATAAATGGTAGAATGACACCCCGACACCTATGGACCACAGTTAAAAACTTTCCAAAGAAAAGTTATAGCAATAGATGCCTATATTAATAACAATTTTAAGGATAAAATTACTAAATAACATGCTCAACTCAAAATGCTAGAATATGAGTACTGAAGTAAACCAAAAGAAATCAGATAATGGAGGTATAGCTCAGGGGCAGGGCATTTGACTGCAAATCAGATAAAAGAAATTACTAAAAACAAAATAAATTTTTTTCTGGCTTTACTGAGGTATAATTGACATAAAATATTACAATATTTAAAGTGTAAAAATGATGATTTAATATACCTATACATTGTGAAAGGGTTCCCCCATCGAGTTAATTAACATACCCTCACCTTGTATATTTACTTTTTTTGGGGTGAGGGGAGAACATTAAATTGTATTCTCAGCAAATTTCAATAATTAAAAAAAATTAGAAAATAGAAAAAAAGGAACTAATAAGCCAGTAATCTAGTTGCTTGAAAAAATCAACAACTAGGCAAAACAATGGTTAACCTCAAAAAGAAACAGACTACTTTCATAGAATAAATAGAGAAATAAATTAATACATAAAGTGAGGAAGTAGTTACAGAGCTTGTCCATAAAAAATTCCAGGCCCAGACAAATTCATGAAGGAATGTAGCAAAGATCAGGTAATTGTATTGTGACATAAATTGTCTCAGAGGCTAAGAAAGAAAATATCTAAATTTGATTTATGAAAGTAGAATAACTTGGATCTTTTTTTTTTTTTTTTTACTAGTAACTGAAATTTATTAGGAATGCAAATTTTCTGAAAGTAGAGAATTTAACAAAAGTCTGTGAACTTCGGAGTATTCTAGGACACTGAAGAAATTCCTTCAAGGAGCTTATCTTTGCCTGGAAATTAAGCCAACTTCTTCCTTAGTGAGGAACAACTCTAAATATTGTAGCATGGAAATTGATGGGTCTCATCATCTTAGAAGGCTTTCTTCTTCTTTTTTTTTTTTTTTTTGCACTTTACTCATAAGACCACCGAAGGCCACACAGATAACCAGTCCCAGCCATGCTGAAAGCCGTCTTCCTTCCACAAAGGACAGCCTGGCCTCTTGGGACTTCCCTGGTGGTCTAGTGGTTGAGACTCTGTGCTTCCAGTGCAAGGGGTGTGGGTTCAATACCTGGTCGGAGAACTAAGATCCCACATGCCGTACAGCTTTTCACCAGGCTAGGATCCAGGAACTGAGAGTCTGTGGGAATTTCGCATCCATTGCTTCTTCAACTTGCAAAGATGGAACAGTCAGGATGAGTTACTACTGTTAATGGGCGATTCACATAGGGCTCTGAGCTTGCATCTGATGGTCTCTGTCTAGAAAATCCAGGTTAATGTTGCATAAAAGCACAGCCAATCTGCTCTTTGTTTCCTGGTGCGCGAGGACAGGGGATTCAGAGCGCTGCTTAAAAGAGCTCCAGAGACAGGCGCGAGCCGCGGCTAAAAGCGCGGACCCCAGAGACGGGCATAAGACGCTAAGGCCGCCTGTGTGCGAGCACAGGTCACTCTCCACACCTCCCCTCCGGGGAGCCTGTGCAGCCCGCCACTGCCAGGGTCCCGGGATCCAGGAACCAATAACTTGGATCTTTAAGCCCCCTTTTTTAAGCCCCCAAAAGGTTGTATTAAGCAGAAAAGCTAGAGGTTGATCTTATTATGAATATTCAGGTAGAAAACTTGTGTAAAAATACTAGCAAACAATTCAACAGTTCATTTAAAATAGAAGACATTATGACTAAGCGAGATTTATTCCAGGGACGCAAGGATAGTTTCAATATTAGGAAATTCAAAAGTATAATCCACTGTATTGATAGACCTAAGTAGAAAAAATACAGGATCCTCTCCATTGATGCAGAAAATGTGTGAGACAAAATCCAACAGGCTTTCTGATTAAAAACAACAACAAACACAGCTTAATAATATAGAAAACCATAGACGCTACCTTAATACAAGGTATGTGTATAGAGGCCGATGGGTGAGAATGATTAAGGAAATAATACGTAGCTAGTATATCTGGAGTTTAGGGTGTGAATGTGAAGAAAGGAGATTAGATAAGTGAAAAAGGGTTTGCATGGTATATTGAGAACATTTTATTTTACCTTGATGATATTAGGGAACCATATGGTCAGCAGGGAATTTGATTAATTTTAGGTTTTGTAAAGATCACTGTTTTCCATATGTATAGTAGAAAGAACAAATGTGAGTCAAGGAGACAGATAGGGAAGTTGGTGCAATAAAGAACAATGGGGATCTGTGGACAATGTTGTTTATAGAACACTGAACCCAGACTTTTATAAATACAGTACTTAATCCACAGATAGAACAAAATAACCCAAATAATGTAATAGGGAGGAACAAATCTGACTCCACATTGGATCTGTTTCTTTAATCTTTATATTCTACTGCTTTTGCTACAAGTTAATCACTAAAGTGATGTTGCCTGTAGCTTAAAGTATACATAATGGCCCACCTCTGGGGACTCTGCCTCCCATGCCTGAAGGTTAAACTAAAATACTTTTGTTCAGCTCACAGGAAACATCCTGACCTGCTCACCTATGAATGGCTACAAGAAAGTAGAAATTAACATATCCCCTTCTGCGTCTGATGGAACCAGGAAACATTTGCAAAAACTTATCCCCTTTTTTACTTTACCTCTTCACCTCCCCCTCTTTGCTCTATAAAAGAAACTAGTATCCAAACCCAGGTAAGATGGGTCTTTGAGACACTAGTCCACCATCTTCTCGGTCTGCTGGCTTTCTGAATAAAGTCACTATTCCTTGCCCTAACAACTTGGCTCTCAATTTAATGCCTGTTGTGTGGTGAGCAGTACAAGCATGGACTCAGTAACAATGACATTTACTAGTCTTATTTTATCTAAAAATCTTTGACGATCTTGCAATAACAGGGGATCAATGTCATCGGTTACAAATATTATGTCACAATTTCAGAGATTGATAGACTATGAAGTAACAGGGAGTTTACTTCATGACTTCTATCTTTTCTGTTATTGGAGTCTAAGATATTTGTTTCTTTTCTGTTAATATTTTCTTGTATTTTTAATATTCAACATGTCTTGTTAGACTTTTTATATGTATAATGTGAATAGGTTCAGAAACAACATACAGATCTCTTTTTTTTTTTTTTTTTTGCGGTATGCGGACCTCTCACTGTTGTGGCCTCTCCCGTTATGGAGCACAGGCTCCGGACGCACAGGCTCAGCGGCCATGGCTCACGGGCCCAGCCGCTCTGCGGCATGTGGTATCTTCCCGGACCAGGGCATGAACCTGTGTCCCCTGAATCGCAGGCAGACTCTCAACCAATGCACCACCAGGGAAGCCCCAGAAGAATATCTTTTAACTAAAAAACAAACAAATAAAGCTTATTGCACTTAGATATGAAAAAAATAAAATTTATAATATGTGAGAAAAACTTCTCAGGGGTACAGACTGTGTGACATGATTTTTTTTTCTAGCATCTGTACAGTGTTACTTTCTACCTCTTGTATTTAATGACAGGAAAGAAAGAAATCACATATGCAGTTTCATATATTTACATTTTAACACTTTCCTTACAAAAGTTAGCATGTTGCCATTCTCCACTGGACAAATTGTCTTATTTTCCTTTGATTGTGGACAATGTACATAATTTAGACTTCAAGTTTCTCATCATCTCAGTGGTTTCTACTATCATCAAAATCTTTAAAGCATGCAATTAGAGACAAATGCAAGAAAGTAGGCCATCAATTGTTAAATGATAAGGAGAACAGTAGAATTTTAAGTGGGATATCATTGGATTTATGAGAGTGATGCAGTTACACTGTGTCTTGAAAGATGTGAAAAATTTGGCTGGGCAGAGATTAAGTGTATTCCCATCCTTTAGTTCAGAGCCTGCTTAAGGTATACCCCCAAGAGGAAGATTTATGCTGAATTAAAGTGCTAGTAGGGATTCCATTTTTAAGTGACTATTAATGATCCAGAACTTTTTAATCATCTGTGTAATGTCAGGCAACAAAAAATTAACTGCTCATTTTTATATTAATTTATTTTGAATGCTTGAGACTTATTACTGAATTATATTTTATATATAAAGGCTAATCTCTTTGTTATCATTCCTTCTCCATAAATTAAAGGAATACATTTTCAAGGTCTGTCAATACGTAGAGATCATCTAGTTCCTTCAGTTCATGTTTACAGAGCAAAGGAGCTTTCTAGAAGAGGGTAGTAGTGCAGCCTGAAGTGTCCAGTTTGTTGAGTAAGAGCTGAAGACAGCAGACAACCAGAGGCTCTGGTTCCTGACTAAGTGTCCTCTTACTTCCTCATCCAGCCATCCATTTAGGCAGATGCTTTGTAATTCCTCTGAGATGTAAAATAACTGAACATAACTGTGAAAGAAGTCTGAAAGAGTGCAAAAGCTATGAATTATTTTTTAACTAATAGCTGTGAGTTAGCAGAGGTTCCTATTTGGCAGAAGGCTGGCATTCAAAAATACACTTTGTTTTTGTGCCAGTACTATACTGTCTTGATTACTGTAGCTTTGTAGTATAGTCTGAAGTCAGGTAACCTGATTCTTTCAGCTCCACTTTTCGTTCTCAAGATTGCTTTGGCTATTCGGGGTCTTTTGTGTTTCCATACAAATTGTGAAATTTTTTGTTCTAGTTCTGTCAAAAATGCCAGTGGTAGTTTGATAGGGATCAGTGGAACAGGATAGAAAGCCCAGAGATAAACCCACACACATATGGTCACCTTATCTTTGATAAAGGAGGCAGGATTGTACAGTGGAGAAAGGACAGCTTCTTCAATAAGTGGTGCTGGGAAAACTGGACAGTTACATGTATAAGTATGAGATTAGAACACTCCCTAACACCATACAGAAAAGTAAGCTCAAAATGGATTAAAGACCTAAATGTAAGGCCAGAAACCATCAAACTCTTAGAGGAAAACATAGGCAGAACACTCTATGACATAAATCACAGCAAGATCCTTTTTGACCCACCTCCTAGAGAAATGGAAATAAAAACAAAAATAAACAAATGGGACCTAATGAACCTTCAAAGCTTTTGCACAGCAAAGGAAACCATAAACAAGACCAAAAGACAACCCTCAGAATGGGAGAAAATATTTGCAAATGAAGCAACTAACAAAGGACTAATCTCCAAAATTTACAAGCAGCTCATGCAGCTCAATAACAAAAAAAAACCAAACAACCCAATCCAAAAATGGGCAGAAGACCTAAACAGACATTTCTCCAAAGAAGATATACAGACTGCCAACAAACACATGAAAGAATGCTCAACATCATTAATCATTAGAGAAATGCAAATCAAAACTACAATGAGATATCATCTCATACCAGTCAGAATGGCCATAATCAAAAAATCTAGAAACAATAAATGCTGGAGAGGGTGTGGAGAAAAGGGAACACTCTTGCACTGCTGGTGGGAATGTGAATTGGTACAGCCACTATGGAGAACAGTATGGAGTTCCTTAAAAAACTACAAAGAGAACTACCATATGACCCAGCAATCCCACTACTGGGCATATACCCTGAGAAAACCAAAAAGAGTCATGTACCACAATGTTCATTGCAGCTCTATTTACAATAGCCCAGAGATGGAAACAACCTAAGTGCCCATCATCGGATGAATGGATAAAGAAGATGTGGCACATATACACAATGGAATATTACTCAGCCATAAAAAGAAACGAAATTGAGCTATTTGTAATGAGGTGGATAGACCTAGAGTCTGTCATACAGAGTGAAGTAAGTCAGAAAGAGAAGGACAAATACCATATGCTAACACATATATATGGAATTTAACACATATATATGTGGATAGACCTAGAGTCTTTCATACACAGTGAAGTAAGTCAGAAAGAGAAGGACAAATACCATATGCTAACACATATATATGGAATTTAAGAAGAAAAACAAATGTCATGAAGAACCCAGGGGTAAGACAGGAATAAAGACACTGACCTACTGGAGAACGAACTTGAGGATATGGGGAGGAGGAAGGGTGAGCTGTGACAGGGCGAGAGAGAGTCATGGACATATACACACTAACAAACGTAAAATAGATGGCTAGTGGGAAGCAGCCACATAGCACAGGGAGATCAGCTCGGTGCTTTGTGACCACCTAGAGGGGTGAGATAGGGAGGGTGGGAGGGAGGGAGATGCAAGAGGGAAGAGATATGGGAACATATGTATATGTATAAC
Source organism: Lagenorhynchus albirostris (assembly GCF_949774975.1). Taxonomy (NCBI): domain Eukaryota; kingdom Metazoa; phylum Chordata; class Mammalia; order Artiodactyla; family Delphinidae; genus Lagenorhynchus; species Lagenorhynchus albirostris. The sequence goes on from NC_083097.1 coordinate 10,358,898, forward strand.
TGATTCACTTTGTTATAACGCAGAAACTAACACACCATTGTAAAGCAATTATACTCCAATAAGATGTAAAAAAAATATATATATATATATACTTTCAAACCTAATTTTTTGCTTTTACAATAATTATGGTTTTGCGGTAGGTCTTATTTTGATGAAGAAATATTTTGTAATTGACAAATTCAAGTACAGGCTTAAGTAATTTTTCTTGGCCAATATTAATATAGATTGTATGCGAATGGAAAATTTTAAAAAGCTTGGAAGTATTGTGTCCCAAATATAAATAACACCTTTCAATAAACAATTAAAATACAATTTTAAATATAAAACCTCTTTGACCCTTGAAATTTTCCTACAAAAATGGCATTATTAAGCTTCATTTTCAAGATAAAGCAATTGAAGCCAGAATAATCATGTAAATTACCAAGATATACAGTCCAGTAGTGATAGTCCTAGATTCTAAATCCACCTCTGTGGCTCTCAGGTAAGCATGTCCACATTAATATTTCCTCACCCCACATTTTAAGATTAAATCTTACCTTTTGCTTCTGTAGATGAATATTGAAGTTCAGCTTGCTTTTGTCTAAATAAAGTAAAAATGTCAAAACAATGGATAAGCTAGATTATTTTTCAAATGCACATATTCTATATTTTTCAAATAAAGGAGCTAAGCAATTGATACATTTTAAGGGAAATGACGGGAACAATCGGAAAAACTGTAATTCCATTTATTTGCAAGGTCATTGCCCTAAAATCGGAATTACGGTTTACTTTAACAGTATAAAAACTTGCATTCTCAAAATTTTCAATTTAGTTTTTCCTAAGATATGATTGTCATTCTTATTCTACCAAAGCTTTGCATCATTTTACCACAGCAAAAGTTGAGATATTATCAACACTAATAATGAAAATGTTAATATTTCCAATATACTCAAGGAATTGTCTGGAGATATCACTTGTATGGTTGACTGCTTTTACACAGGAAACTAAGAGTTATTTAGTCTTCAATGAAACATCTTAGTGATTCACTTAGAGAACGGAAAATCTTTTTCTAAGCCATATAACTCCAAGTTTTAATCAACTGTTGCTAATTGAGCTCCACTTATACTAAAAATAACTCTATTTCTATAATATTTGGCAGTTAAGGTGATTTCCTATAGACACTCCCTTGTTAAGTCATCATACTAACTCTTAGAATTAGTGAGATGACTACATTCGTGAGATGAGCTACGTATGTAAAAATACCCTGAGAATGAACAATGTTACCTATCTCTGATCTTTTCATTCCAAACCAATTGGGATTTTTTCCCCCTCTTCTTACCCCATGGCGTAACTCATCACAAGTTTTACCTCTGTGATAAAAGTCACTAACTTTAAGATTTTTTTTTTAATCCAATAAGTGAGTTGAGTCTACCACACATGAAACAATAAAATAAAAAGTGGAGATTTCCCTAGCAATTGCACTGATTAGAGAAGGCTTAATATAAGATTCAAAACTTTGGGCTGTGTATGCCCTACTCACTTTCAAAGAGAAATTTGGAGATTCATCTAGCTCAGCTTAATCTCACTCTTCACCATAAGGCTGCACTTTATTATTATTATTGTTATTATTATTATTTTTTTTTGCTGTCCGCGGGCCTCTCACTGTTGTGGCCTCTCCCGTTGCGGAGCACAGGCTCCGGACACGCAGGCTCAGCGGCCATGGCTCACGGGCCCAGCCACTCCGCAGCATGTGGGATCTTCCTGGACTGGGGCACGAACCCGTGTCCCTTGCATCGGCAGGCGGACTCTCAACCACTGTGCCACCAGGGAAGCCCCTGCACTGTATTATTTGAACTTTAATATTGCACTCATCAAGGCTCACCTTCTCTCTAAGTTACATATGTTGTGATGGTTCTGAACTCAAATCTTTAAGGTTCCAGAAGGGCAGAGCCATTATCTGTTTCCTCCCTGTATCTCTTATCATACCTATCAGAGTGGTCCTCAAGTTTGTGTGTTGAATTAAAAATGTATAGAAGGTGGATAGTCAGGATCTGTTCTGATTTTCAATGGGGGAAGGGAAATAATGCATTTAAACACCTATTGTGTGTCAGGCACTTGGCAAAGTGCCTTTCAATCTATTAAAATAGAAATCACTTAAAATAGATGTTATAATCATTAGTATATTTAAAAATGAGTCAACTGAAGCTCTGCAACATTAAGAAGATTTTCTATAGATTATAAGTGACTGAGTCAGTGAGCAGTCCAGTCTTATCTTTCTCCAAATACCTGCTGCTTTCCACTCCCTCCTAATGCCTTCCATCAGAGATACTCTTCAGTAACAAATGGTAACCCATACTCCACATGGGAGCACCATGTTTGTAATTCGTTAGAAGTGTAGGGATCTCACGTAAACTGTGTTCAGGCAATTCTGTGCTTGACTCAGGTTTCCACTTAGAATTTTGAGAATTGAGAATTTCACACTTAGTTTAGCAACAAACCATCCTGTCTTTAAGAAATGAATTTGTCTTCACGCATTCACCATGGCTCAGTTCTGGCTCTCAATTTTGCTAGGCTAAGGAATGAGATGTAGTGAGCTTCTCAGGCACAATCTTACATAATGACTCCAATTAGTCAATTAACTAGATAATATTGTAAATCCAAATTCTTTCTTTTTCCATCCCTTGCTCCCTCCTCCTCTTCTTTCCTTCTTTCCTTCCTTTTCTTCCTTCCTTCCTTCCTCTTTCTTTCTTTCCTTCTTTCTTTCTTTCTTTTTCTTTCTTTCTTTTTCTTTCTCTTTCTTTCTTTCTCTTTCCTTTCTCTCTCCTTTCTCTCTTTCTCTCTTTCTTTCTTTCTTTCTTTCTTTCTTTCTTTCTTTCTTTCTCTCTCTCTCTCTCTCTCTTTCTTTCTTTCTTTCTTTCTTTCTTTCTTTCTTTCTTTCTTTCTTTCTTTCTTTCTTTCTTTCTTTCTTTCTCTCTTTCTCTCTTTCTCTCTTTCTCTCTTTCTTCTCTTTGTCTCTTTCTGTGAAAGATTCAATTGCCAGGCAAAGTCACTTACCTAGTGCTCCAATTGGAATATGAAATCTTGAGAAGCCAGTGAATTCAAAGGAAACTTGATTAAAACAATAATTTATTTAGAATTGTGTTCCATATGTTTATTTATAAGCATTTATTTATTAAGTACCTACTTTGTGACAGGTAAGTTGCTCAGACATAGAGATATAAGCTAGGAGGTACTGACTGATCTGGCGTGGTTCACAATCTACTAAAGTTATGACTGTGTGAATAAACAAGTGTTTGCAATATAACTGTAACACAGAAGAACAGAAGAATTACAAAATTTAATGACATCAAGCTTTCCTTGCCTAAAATATTCTCTCCATCCCTTCACCACATTAAAAATACCTCTCATGTGTGCTTTTGTGACTATAATTTCACTATGTTTCTATTGATGACCAACAGCTGTTACAATTCAGAGGTGTTTTCTGGAATGTGGCAGCTTTTCAAAAAACATGTTCACCAAGCCTGCTACTGATGACAAATGGACCTGGAGGCGGTTGATTTGAAGAAAGTAGCTTAATTTGAATAAGAAAGGAGAGCCAACTGAGGCTAAGGGAAATGCAGACAATTCTTGTTTTACTTAGCTTTATCAGTGCGTTCCCACAATGCAACCCGCCAAAGACCTGCAAGATACTTCTCACAACTTTTGCACACTCATCTAGGCTTCCAACCAGAGTGAACCAAAAATGTATATGTGTTAATTTCTACAGGTATATGTGTTTAGTACTTTCTTAAATGGGCTTGTGCTACTGTAGCAATAAAATGGTTAATTACCTATGTAAATAACAAGTGAAAGCCATTTTGGGGAAAACTTTCATTTACTTTTAGTAGGGATTTCAAAAATAAATGGTAGTGAAAAGTGAAGAAAATTTCATGTTTCTCTCTAGTGACGACATAAGAGAGCAAGAGAGGTGATATACAGGATTTCATTCTTTTAGAGCTGGTACCCAAATTAGTGAGAAATAAAGTATACATTCTGGGTATAAGATTCTTGAGACTACATATGTTTCCTTTTTTTATTATTTTTTTAAAAAGTATTCCAGGCTAACCAATACACCTTCTTGAGTATTGTAAACACTCTAGAACAAAGATAAAATTTGTGAAGGCAAATGAAAAGACTCAAGTTGACAGCTCAGATTTGAAATAACAGATTATTGACTTTAGGCAATGAGAGCACCCCTCTCAGAGTATTTTAGAAATTCTTAAAGCAAAATTTCCTTTGGTGTTTGAATGGCACGAATCTTCATGTATAGAACTGTGCCTCACATTGCAGGAAGACTGGTCTTTCATGGGACTTTTGAAACTTTGAATATCAATGGCACTTGACAACCAAAATACTTCTCTGCTATTCAAACATCCCTAGAAGCCCAGTCTCTCTCCTGGTTGGAGGCCATTCGAGTAGAGAAAGGACTTGGTTGGAAAGAAAAGACTGATTTCCATCTTAATTAAGGTTTTCATGTTGGTAAATTGTGTTTTGTATTGTTTTCCCATGTAACAAAACTCAACTCTAGCTCTCTGAGGGGAAAAAATAATGAAAGTGTATTTATCAGAAGAACAATTAAAGTCACTTAAAAAGTGAAGGAGGGTTAGAAATCAATGCTCTCCTAGAGTTTTTGGACCTTCTTACTATTTTGGGTTGCTACCTTATAAGATGATTTGTCCCCAACAAACTGGGTACCTGAGTATCTCTTATATTTCAAATTCCTAGCAGAGTGTGGTTGGTTCAGTTCTGGTCATGAATCTCTCAGTTAGGATTCTCTCAGCTAAGGAACAAGGGGGTTATCTCAGAGGGGCCACTGGAGAAGCACTGCAATGTATAGTGCCTTATAACTAATTTAGGTCATCTATAACTAGACATATTTTACTAAACCTTCCCAATATTTTAAATTGACTTAAGTGTCAATATATAAAAATCGGAAAGTTTCAAATAAACAGTTGGATACTGTTGATCTACTGCACCCACACCAGGTTCTTTGCTCGGGCCAAGACCCCTTGTCCTGGCAGGGAGGTTTTCTGATGGGATTTGCACAGCCAATAATGAAACCAATGCAGAGACTGGGACAGCACAAGCTTTATTCAACGGCCAAAGAATGGAGAAGGGTGAACCTCGTTTGAAAATCAACGTCTCAGTCCAATTCAGGTGGAGATACCAAATATATAGGAGGGTGGAAATAAAAGGGAGGGATTTGGAAAGAGTGGGAGGAATATTCATGACTTATCCAAGAACAAGTATGTGGTTTGAAACTGAAAGTGATGCAACACTCCTTTTCAGTCGTTGTATGGGCTCTTCTGGTTGTTGTTATGGCAATTGTCAACCGTCATGGTGCTGGTGGTTGTGCCATTTTGCATATGCTAATGTATTACAGTGAGCATATAATGAGGCTGAGGGTCTACGGAAAGTCAAATCTTCCACCATTTTGGGCCCAGTTGGTTCTAACCAGTTCTTTATTTTTTTTTCTGTGCAGCTTCCTCCTGAAACTTAGATAAGAATAATTGGTTTCCATTTGAGGGAGAGGCAGGGGTATGATTCTGGGGCAACAGCCTAGGTAAAAATATCACTTTGAAAACTCAATAATCAAGCAATATTGAGTCTATTTCCACATATTCTCAAAAGACTAAGCTCAAGTGGAGTTGCCCTTTAGATGGAGTACCCACTCCCTGTGTAGGAGTGTGTTTCTTATCTAATGAACTCCAGTCTCTTAAGTTACCTACCTGGTCCTGCCAACATCTGAGTGTGTGACTCTCATATATGTCAGTGAAATGACTCTTAGAAGTGCCATTCTTCTCGGAAGGACACAGGAGCTTTCTAAGAGAAACTAGCTGTAAATTTCATAGTAAGAGTAATGCAAATTAGGAAGAGTAAAAACAAAGTGCAAATATGATGTTTAAAACAGGTAGCTTTAAGCTTTTCTGTGTTACCGTTCTTTCTCAAGATAGAAAAGACTAACAATTTCTTCTAAATGTAGAAGGGAAGGAAAATATGTTGATTTTGAATAAACAGCCATCTTCTATTTATAAAGCCTTTTAAAAGGCAAGTGAGTTCCTGGAATTTGTTGACTACCATTTTTCCCAACTTCTCTGCTGCTCATTAACAATTTCACATAAAGTAACATGAGAGTCCTTGCTGTACCTATTAATTCATTAGAGGACTGATTGCATTTTCATTTTCACCTTTTTGAACTATCAGATGCATACTTATTCCTCATAAAAATGTCTTCACTTGCCTACTTCTCTTTTGGCTTTTATTTTAAACAAAATATTGACTTTTTTCCCCTTTAGATGCACTTTAACATGCTACCTGCTCAAATCAGCCAAGTAGAATAGTTTTTTTGCCGTTTTTTTCCTATTAGTTATCAAGTTAAAACAGTTGATAAAGATATTTCTTTTAAGAAAGGGAACAACTTGGATATTTATCTTTGGATATTTCTATTTCCAAATGAAATAGAAATTCTTGAAAATTTACACTTCAATTCAGAAGAATCAGTGTAGTAATATTTATATCAAATCTATAACAATTAGATTTAATCTTTTCTTAATGATAGAACAGTTGCATTGATTTTCAATATGAAGACATATTATAATGAGGGATAGGAAAAAGGGAAGTAAAATTGACATTTAAACTGGATGCTCCCTCTGAAAATCTGGCTAGGCTCACCACAAAAAAGTTTTCACAGAGTGAGCACATAGTCAGAGTACTCCTTTAGATACTTCAACAAAGTTTTCAAATTGCGGTGCTATGCTGAACCCATGAAGTATTCTGTTGTTTAAGCTGGTTAACAGAAATATTGATGAAATAACAGCACGATCATAGTCACATAGTTAACTTTTGGAAATGAAATAATGGGCATTGTGATTAGAACCTTTGTTTTCTTTTATATCATTTATCTATACAGAATTGATTATAGCCATGACATTTTTGGCTACTGCTATTCCTAATCAATATTAAGAATTTACTTCACATTAAACAGTGCGTCCTTAAGATAATCTTAGCCTGGTGAGCATGAATATACGCTAAACATGCTGAGACCTTGAACCAGTGCTGACTTTGATTTCTGTTTGGTAAGAGTTCCTTTTCTATGAAATCTTGCAATGAGTCTCTATTAATCCTTTAACCGTTGGGGTGATATAAATACTGTTTAGGGATTAGCATAAAATGAAACTTCTGTTTGTCTTAGTTATCTGTGGTTACATAACAAATCACTACAAGCATAGCAACTTAAAACTACATACTGTTATGGGTCAAAGTCCACGCATACATTCACTTCATTCACTGTTTTTGGTCTCTCGGGGAGTTGCAGTCAAGGTGTCAACCAGGGTTGGGAGCATCAGCTGAAGACCTGGGTGTGGCAGGACCCATTTCCAAGTTCACATGGTGTTGGCAGATTTCATTTCTTTTGAGCTGTTGGAATGAGGACCAGAGTTCCTAGCTGGTTGTTTGCATGAGGCTACTCTCAGTTCCTTGCCAAATGAGCCTTCCCTTCATGATGTGAAAACTTGCTACATGTAACACAGCTAAGGGAGAGAATAGGCTAGCACTATACAAACTTCAATCTCATGCATCCTAATCATGGGAGTTACATTCCATAATTTTGCTATATTCTGTTGGTTAGGAGTCAGTCACAGGTCCTGCCTATAGCCAAGGGGAAGGGTGTATACAAGTGTGAATACCAAGGAATGGGGACCACTGGGGCTATCTTAGAATCTACCTGCCACACTGTACACTGTACATACTATGGTTCAGTCCTTTGTTGATCATCAATCTATTGCACCATTCAAGATAAAAGTTCAAAGCATACAAATTGCAAAAATGCAGGTTTTTCATAATATTAAAATTTACACAAAATAAATATAATATTCACACTTCTATATACAATACAGAATGAGAAATTTCTAGAGGATGAGATAATTATAAACAGATGTTCTAGTATTTTCTTTCTTCACCCTACTGCAGTGTTTTTCTCATTCAGTTTTAGGAATCTAAAACTGCCTCATTTTAAAGTTCCAACTGAAGTTTCATGTTTTCCTTTAGGGTTTATCCATGTGGCTTAAAACTCTTGCTTTACTTGAAGTTGTCATCAGTGGTTTTGGCATTGAAATATATGCTGTCTTGCTCTGAAATATGTTTTCATAGGTATATGCAGTAAACTACTAGAATATAATGTGATCCTTGTTTGATTTGATTCAGATCCTTTAAGATCTTATAATACAAAACATCATTATATACAACAATTATTATTACACTCCTGCTACGTAGGATGCTAATTCTGGTACATGCTTTACCTGAGGCAGAGTGTTATTCAAAGTTGTAAAATATTGTAAATATTATTTGATGAATACTTTGGTAGTGTCACGCTTGAGGTGACTTTATGTGGTAGGAATAGGCTCCCTGTTTCTCCAGCATACAATAATTCAGGGTCATGACCTGTATTTAATAATCAAGATACTATTGAAATAAAAAGTTTTCCTTTATAATTCAGTTTATGTTTTGAATACTTGAGTCCTATAATCCAGATCTCATATACACAAACTGTACAAAATGAATGTGTTATTTCAAGGCTGATTTATGTATTTTAAAAATGTCAGATACACCTTGTTTACTGTGATTCAGTAAAATATTCATATAGGCTGAACAATACGGTTATAGAAAAATGCAGGTAAAGCACTGCCACTTAACACATTACTACACTGGTTAAACTTTGAAACATTAATCAAAGCACATTAAGAGCTGAATTTGGTGTGTGTGTAAGAACAAAAGCAATCTCCACAAATTGATTGAAAGAAGAGTCTGGCACTAGAGACCTGTAATCACAGTGGCGCATGCTGCAAGATGCTGATCGTTGCCATAGCAACAGACGGTGTTTTGTTACATCATGGAAATAAGGAGTGTGAGACTTATGAGTGCAACATCCTACCCAGGGGACAGATACAAAGCCATTTTAAGAAAGGGTAATATAAGATGTAGTCACAGGTAAAGCTGAGCATTTTGAAAAGGGTAATGATGAAAGTACATGAAGATAGATGTGCAGCTCATGAAAATTCTATTCTATTTTTATATTGAGGCTTTCATTTGTAACCATCCTTAATCCCTGTTGTCACTGGCTGATTTTCTTTCCTCCTTCCCTCCCTCTTTTCTTCCCTCCCTTCCTCTCTTTCCTTCACTCTCCTTCCTTCCTTCCCTCCTTTTTCTTTCTCTCTCTCTTCTTTCTTTCTTCCTTCCTTCCTTCCTTTCTTTCAACACAATAGAGTGCAGTTTCTAAAGTTCCAATTTTTACCTATTTTATTTCCTGAGATACTGTACTTGATACTGTCAACTCAAAGAAATATATAAAAGATTTAATATTATATATGGTAAATATTATACTTAACCAACTATTAGACTGCATCTATAATGTAGGGAAAATATATCACATATTAAATATATATGTTCCCATCATATGTACATGTATTCCAATACTATGAAACATATTAGACTCAAATGTGTTGATACCTTATTAAGCACAGTGTTCATTTGTATAACACACCCATGTTTGTTCAAAACCTTATAATATGCAGAATTGCACTTCTAATAGTGATGGAGTAAGGGCGAAGTGGACTGATGTTGCCACAGAGAACAGTGATAAATACAGACATAAGACAATAAGCAGCTGCCTGAAGACACTAGGCAATGAAAAAGAGCAGGAGGGTGTTAGAATATTGTTCTGAGGGAAGTTGTAAATTCTCCATTATTAACCCCCAAGAGCAGTGCTCACATATGTTGCTGGGGAGTGGGGGATGGTACAGGGACCACAGTATTTCTGGCCCCAGGAACCATATTTAGGAGTCACGGTGATTCAGCCACATTGAAGACAAGGCAAGGTACCTATGACAGCATTTGTGGATTTTCTCTGAAAAGGCCAGAGAAGGGGTCTCAGACTTCTGTCTGACCACATCTTTGGCTAATCCTTGAACCACTCCCGAATGGAGTGGGCTCAGAGAAACTCAGATCAGAACTGAGATTGAAGCTAATGTCCAAAAAAAAAAATTTTCTTTTTGTGGTCAACCAAGTTTATTACCTGCTAAAACAGAAGAAATATTACTGACAGAGAATAATAATGGATTTTAGATTTCCCACATCTCAACATTCATAATGTCTAGGACACTCTCAAAGATAATTTTCAAAAAAGAAAATGTAAAATTATGAGCCTCATACAGGCATAATGATGAATACATTTGAAAGATTTTGTTCTATTTATTTAGCAAGAAAGGATCAGATAGATGTTATAACCAGTTCACAGATATATAGCAGGGATATTGAAATTAGTATTCAAATGGGGGTAAAACATTTTTTTTTCCTGCAGCAAAGAGGGAAGTCAGTTGAACTTTTTACCAGAGGGAACAGAATTTGCAGATTTACACATTACCTACAACTTACAAAGTTTTACAATAGCTCAGATGACAAAGACTTAAACCAGATTACCTGGAGAGTGTCTTCTAGATAATGCATAGTTCTCTATTGAAATACAATTAATTTTTAAAAACATAATCCAAAATTTTCTAACATAAAGAGGGCCAGGAAATTGGTAACATTCTCAATTGTCTCAAAAAGACAAGTACACGGAATCAAGCTTGAAAAGACCCAGAGGTTGGAATAAGGAAATAAAGATTTTTGAGAGCCATGGTAAATATCCTTAAGGATGTAAAAAAAAGTTGCTTAAATTTTTTTTTAAATAGGAAATCTCATCAGGTAAACAGAATCAATAACAAAGGAAGAAAGGAAGTTCTAGAACTGAGAACTAAAATACTTGAAATAAAATACAAACAAATATCAACCAGATGGATTTAAAAATTGAAGAGAGACAACAGAGAAAAGAAAATCAGTAAACTTGGGTACAGATTGCCAGTAATTATCAAAGAACAAAGTGAAAAAGCATTGAAAAAAAGAAAATGCAGAGACTCAGTGACTTTCATATAATATCCAAGAGTCAAAAATACATTAAATTAGAATCTAATATATTCATAAAAATGTTTGAAGAAACAATGTCTCCAAACTTCCCAAATTTTATGAAATATATCAAATAATAGATTCAATATTCTCAGTGAAAACCTAGAACAAATACAAAAAAGTCACACATATGCATATCATAAGCAAGCCATTGAAAGCCAGATATTAATACTGTATCTTGAAAGTATTCATATCAAGAGAAAAATATCATAACAAATTGAAACAATGATTCAGCTAATCAGAAATTTACTGGAAGGAATCATGGAGACCAGAAAACACTCAAGTAATATGTAAAGTGCTGAATGAATAAAAAAGTGTCACCCCAGGATTCAGTATCAAGCAAAAACTTTCTACAGAAATGAAACTGAAAAATACATTTTTGTATATAAGAAAGTTAAGAAAATTAATTGCAAGAATAATGTCACTACAAAAAATTTGTAAAAAGTTCTTCAGGGGCTTCCCTGGTGGCACAGTGTTTGGGAGTCCGCCTGCTGATGGAGGGGACGCGAGTTCATGCCCCGGTCTGGGAGGATCCCATGTGCCACAGAGCGGCTGGGCCCATGGGCCATGGTCGCTGAGCCTGTGCATCCGGAGCCTGTGCTCCACAGCAGGAGAGGCCATAACAGTGAGAGGCCCATGTACCGCAAAAAAAACAAACAAAAAACAAACAAACAAACAAAACGTTCTTCAGACTGAAGGGAAATTATATTAGATTGAAACTTGAATCACCAGGAAAGTATGAAGAATATCAGAAATGGTATATATAAAGTATTATTTAAAAAATTTTTGGTCTTTTTCCTCTTAACTTCTTTCTAATTTATATGAATATTTAATTAAAATATAACATTGTTCCATGAGGTCTATAACATATGTAGAGTTTTATATATACATATATAGTAAAACATAAGAGGGTATAAATGATCTGTAAAGTTACTTTTAAAATTTTAAGGGAAGTGTTACAACATTAACTCTGAGTAATGTTATTCCTAGAGCGGCCACTATAAAGAAAATGCAAAAGTTTAACTAAATATCCATCTGGAAAAAATAAATCAAATTAAAATATACTTTATGCAAGGAAAGGCAAAAAAGAGAAACAGAGGGAAAAAAGCCAGAGACAAATAGAAAAAAATTATGAGGGTAAACTCAATTATCTCAACAATTACACTAAATGCTAACAGATTAAATCTCTAATTAAAGGGCAAAATATCAGAATGATACATGGGACATAATTTAAATGTAAAGACACAGATATTTTGGAAGTAAACCAATGGAAAAAGGTATGCCATGGAAACAATAAATAAAAATAGCTGGAGTGGCCACATCCATTCAGATAAAATAGATGTCAAGACAGAGTTGTACTGGAAACAGAGGAGCACTTGCTAATGATAAAAGTATTGATATATCAGGATAAATTTACAATTATAACTGTTTATGCATTTAATAATAGAAATTCAAAATACATGAGTCAACAATTGACTAAATTAAGGGAGAAACATACATTTTACCAGCATAATTGAGGATATGATCACTACTGTCTCAGTAAATGAAAGAATAGTAGGGCCAAAAATCAGTTAAATAAAAAGGACATCTGGGGCTTCCCTGGTGGCGCAGTGGTTGAGAGTCCGCCTGCCGATGCAGGGGACACGGGTTCGTGCCCTGGTCTGGGAAGATCCCACATGCAGCGGAGCGGCTAGGCCTGTGAGCCATGGCCGCTGAGCCTGCATGTCCGGAGCCTGTGCTCCACAACGGGAGAGACCACAGCAGTGAGAGGCCCGTGTATCGCCAAAAAAAAAAAAAAAAAAGGACATCTGAACAACCATAACAACCACTGTGACCTAACTGATATTTTAGAAGACTACACAGACAACAATAGAATACACATTTATTCCAAATAAAGATGGTATTTGCACCACTGTATAACATAAGCTGGGCCATAAGACAAGTCTCAATACTAGAAAAAAGGAAAAGGATACAGAGCATGTGCTCTGAACATAGAGGAATTAAATTAAAAACCAAACATAAGATAACTAGTTAAACACCTAGATATCTGGAAATTAAAAACAGGCTTTTGAATAATGAAAGGCTGATTAAAAATATTTTCAACTAATTGAAAATTTAAAAATTATGATATTCACCTAAAACAGTGCTTAGAGGTAAATTTATAGCCTTAAATATTTTTATTTGAAAAATTTAAAAATATCATATAATAATCTAAGTTTTCACTTTAAGAAACTAGAAAAAGGACAACTTAATCTCCAAGAAAGTTGAAGGAAGGAATTAATTAAAGTAATAGCTAAAATCAAAGAAGGAAGAGGTGAGTAAATAATTGGAATAATCAAAGAAATACAAAGTTATGAAAGATCAACAAAATTGATAAAGTTATAGCCGGACTGACCAGGAAAAAGAGAGAAAACACAAATTATGATGTCAAATCTGGGATTGTAAGTGTCAGGACATCACTTAAATTCCTACAGACATTAAAATGATAGTAAGGCAATATTGTCAACAACATTATGACCCAAAAATTGACAACTTAGATTAAATGGTCAGATTATTTGGAACATGTAAATTACCAAAATTGTACCTTGAAAATAAAAATGTGAATTGACCTATATCAACCTTAAAAATGGAATATGTAATTAAACACTTTCCACAAAGAAATTTTAGGTCCAGATTTCTTCACTGATAAATTCTACCATACCAAAATTTAAACAATAAATAGTACCAATCCTACACAAATTTTTATAGAAACAGGAAGAAGAAACACCACAACTGATTTTAAAAAGAAATAAAAAGACATACAGATTGAAAAGAAAGAGGTAAAATTGTTATTATTAGCAGATGACATAACTATATAAAATTCTAAGGGATCTACAGAGAAAATCTACTATAACTAATAATTTAAAAAGGTTGCAGAATACAAGGTCTATATTCAAATCAACCTTATTTCTATATATTAGCTATGAATAAATGAAAGTAAAAACGTTATTACAGTGGCATAAAATATAATGCAAATAAATTTAATAAAAATGTAGAAAAGCTCTACACTGAATATTACAAATTATTGCTGAGGGAAATTAAGGAGAACCTAAATAAATCTGGAGATATTGTTTTCATGGATAGAAATATTCTACTGGGGTGGCAATTTTCCCCAGAATGATTTAATCACAGATAAAGTACTAACAGTCATTTTTGAAAAATCTGGCAGACTGTTAATAAAATTATCTGGCAAAATAAAGGATCTAGAATGGACACAATAATTTTAGAAAAGAGAAATGACATTAAATATTTCAGCCCACTTGATTTCAAGAATTATTATGATATCTATCTATTTATCTATCTATCTATCTTGATATACATATCTGTGTCTATATCTAGATATGCATACATATGCCTATGCATACACAAGTGTAAAATTTCATTGAAACATTATAGGGTCTAGAAATAGACCCAGAAATATATGTTCAATTAATTTTCAACAAAGGTGACAAAGTAACTCAATGGGGATAGGATAATATATTCATTAAATGGCTATATGGCTTAAATAGCCATTCGTTAAATGGCTATAAATATATTCATTAAATATCTATTAGATATACGTACGCAAATCTTTCTTAAACAAGATACAAAAGAACAAGTCATAAAAGAAAAATATATAAAGTGTGAAAGAGACTTCGTTGATATTAAAACTTGCTTTTTGAAAGACACTATTAAGAAAATAAAAGGTCAAACCCAAGACTGGAAGAATGTATAATATAAACATGCAAAATATATATGTCATAAAAGTTCTATACCAAAAATGTGTACTCGGTTCTTTCAACTCAATACTAAGATGACAGCTTAATAAAATAAATAAGCAAAACATGCAGAGACACTTCACAGAATAAGATATAAAAATGACTAAAAAATATTTATGAAAAGATGATCCATATTGCTTGCTCTTCATTAAGAAAATGGAGACACACCCACAAGAATGGCGGAAATTAAAAAGCCTGGCAATTCCAAATGTTGACAAAGACAGGAGAAATTGTAACTCTCATACATTACAGATGAAAATGCAAAATGGTTCATTCAATCTGGAAAACAGTTTGAAAGTTTCTTATGAAGTTAAACATATACCTACCATATGACCTATTAATTCGACTCTGAGGTATTTATTCAAGTGAAGTGAAAACAAAGACAGGTATGTGAATATTCATAGCAGTTTTATTTATGGTAACCCCAAACTACAAATCACCCAAATGTCTATTAACTAGTGAATGGATAAACAAATCCTGGTATACTCATGCCTTGGAATTCAATTCAGAAATAAAAAGAATGAGGTACTGAAACACACAAAAGCATGGATGAATCTCAAAAGTATTTTACTAAATGAAAGAAGCCAGACACAAAAGACTATGTAGTATATAATACAATTTATATCAAGTTCTATAAAAATCAGTACTTGAGTGACAGTAAACAAAGCCATGATTGCCAGGGATTAGGGATGGAATAGTTTTCATTGCAAAGTAGAATGAGGAAATCTTTGGGGAGATATAAATAGTCTATATTTTCATTGTGGTAATGCATACACAATAGTATACATTTACCAAACTTCAGCAAATAGCACGATTTAAAAGGGTGTGATTTATTGTACATAAATATTACTTCAATAAACCTGATTTTAAAAAATCTTTGCAGTTTTATGATGTGGATGCTGGAACAATATACTATTTAATTATAACATTAAACACACAAAATTTGATGCACTACATTATGGAAATTATTGAGGAGTTGAATTTGTACTAAATGATTATAAATGAGATGATCTAAAATATTTCAAAATAGTTATTTAATATACTGGATAGTTTTAACATCCATTCCATCATTTTAATGATGTTTAGCTGAACACACACATTCTGCTTGAATTAGTAAGTAAGCTGAAAATAAGTACCACTGAGTTACATAGGTAACAGTTTTATTCTACCATTCACCCCAGAAATGCATGTTAATCATTGAAACTTACTAAAACTCATTTATTTACTGTCCTCTATTTTACTTAAAATGAATAAAGTAATGCAGAAAAAATATTTTAGTAGCAAACACACAGTCCAGTTTTCATACAATTGTCTTGTGGTGGTAACTGTCATAATTTAGCAAATCTAATAAAAATAGCATAGTGTTTATGGTCAGAAAAATCTCATTTTGTATCCTGATTGAATTTACATATGATCTAAGAAAAATTACCTTAAAGTATAAAACCTGAGTTTACAACAGTAAAAACTTAAGATTATTTACCAATGCCTTAAGTATTGCTGTAAATATTTACCACAAAAATAGTGGCTTAAAACAACACAGATTTATTATCTTAGATTTCTGGAGGTCAGAAATTTAAAATCAGTCTCACTGTACTATAGGCAATGGTCTCGGTAGGGCTTGTTTCTTCTGGAGTCTCTAGGTGATGTCAACTGGAAAAAAAAAGTACAACCAAAAGTTAAGAATTATGTTTTATTTGGTGGATTTTCTGAGGACTTAAGCCCAGAAGGCAGCCTCTCAGATGGCTCTGAGGGACTGTTTCAAAGAGGCGAGAGAGACACTAAGATATATAGGAGTTTTGCAACAAAAACTGGTAGTCAGAACATCAGTAGATTACTGTTAAAGGAAACCAGATATCTCAAGTTAATGAATTTAGCAGTTTTTCTGTGTGAGGAGATGCAAGAGTCTGGGCTCATTGAAATGGTCCCTTTGATATGCAGCTCAGCTCTCTAGGGCCAGTATCCTGTGCTTTCCCATCCTGAGTGTCCTCAGGGGGCACTGTTGGGGGTGGTCGCAGTGGCTGAGGGCTTGGCAAACAGGCAGCCTGCTGGTCTCCATCCTGAGTTCCCTCAGGGCTCACAGTCTAAGGCAGCTGTAGTGGCTTGATGGCTGCAACATCCTTTGTTTACTGATGACAGGCAACATTTTTCATACATAGCAAGAATCCATTTCCTCCTGTCTTTTCCAGCTTCAAGAGGCCACCTGCCTTCCTCCTGGCCCCTTCTTCCACGATCAAAGCCAGCAGTGCACTTTTGGGTCTCTAGCTTTCCTTCCTCCCTCTTATAAATACCCTTGTGGTTACAATGAGTCCATTGGGATCATCCAGGATAAACTCCCCACCCCAAATCCTTAAAGCAGTCAGATCTGCAAATTTCCTTTTGTCATAGAAGGTAATCTATTCACAGGTTCTGGGAATTAGGACAGGGATATTTTGGGAGTGGCTGTCCTTTAGCCTACCACAACTGGCAGCCCTGAATTTTGCTGTCAGCTGGGCTTTCAATGGTGACTGAGAAAAATAAGGTCCTTGACCTCCAGAGCTTTACAGTCTAGCAGGAATTTTAGTAAATCCTAGCAAGGTGAGGTAGGACAAAGTATAATCTATAGGAAGTGGCTGGTACAAAACACTTAAATAGTTACAACATTTAACAAAGGAAAACTAATAAATATAATTTTTTATATTATAAAAATACACATTAAAAAGTAGTAATAATTAAGAAATTAATTCAGAAAATGTTCCTGTAAAAATTATAAGAAAAGATGTGATCAACAGCAAAGAGGGAATGTCATTTCAGTAGTGATTTTTGTAATTTTTTCTAATTGTTTATGCACAATAAAATTAAGTAAATGTATTTGATAGCTTTCTTTGAGCACTTTTACTGGCTGTATTTACTCTTCACTCAAAAATGGATATTTATTTTGAAAGATAGGTCCACAGTTTGGTGGATGAACTATTGGAATTGGGAGAGCATGCCCAAAGTGGTTAGTTAGTATATAGAACTTTTAGCATAAGTTTTGATCTCCAGGAGACAGCTGTGAGAGGTGGCTTGAAGCGAGAGCTTAGCTCCTGGCCCAGGACTTGGACCTGGGTAGCCTGGATGAAAACCAGGAATCATAGCTTCTAGACCAGCAAGGACTAGAGGCTAGAAACAAAGTTCCCCTGGCTCTTGCCCCGTTTGAAAGCAAGAATGTTTCAAGGAGGCAAAAACTGCAAAAACAGGTACAAAGTTTATTAGAGACACAGCACAACAACAAGTGGGAGAGCACACAGAGAAACATTTTGTTTAGTTAAGACAGAAGCAAGGCAGAAATACACACCCGGAGAGAAAGGTGTGGGTCTCCTCCCTGATGAGGAAAATTACAGTAAAGAGGCGGTTAAATCATTTACATAGGGCAGTTCTTCCAGGTCTTTGTTTACCTTTGGCCAATTATCTTGTTTCTTTTTCCACACCTGACCTGCCCTAGGACCCTCCCCAGCATGTGTGCACATCTTTTAGCCGAGATGGATTCCAGCGCAGAGGCCTGTGGGAGGCTTTGCATCACCTATTATGGGGTGGCATCCCCTCCTTTTTGACCCCTTCCCCCACCACCAGGAGCCTTCCTGTGCATGTGTAGTCAGGGAGATCTCCTTGACCTCAAGAAAGAGAAATATGTGCTCTCTCTTTTATCTGGGCAGGACTCAGCTCCTCTCTGCCCTTCCATTACTGTTATCTTAAAGTGTCCACCAGAGGCAAAGTCCAGATATTTACCTTGTTCCTGTTGTTATTTCTATCTGGAAGTGTAAACCGGAGACTGGCTGTAAACGTCTAAGCTGGAGCCCATCTATTTCTTGCCTCAAGAAACATAAACAGGAGGCTAGTTGTAAATGTCTAGCCTGGAGCCCATCTATCTCCGGCCTCGGTTTAACTAGAGTCAAGGCCTTCTAGTACAGTGCTCTTTTAAGAACAAAAGTAGTTTGTGAGGTTCTGGGAGAAGACCAGGGAAGAAAATATTAAGCCTAAAGGAGTATCAATTAGCTGACGAGTACATGTAATCCAGGTTGTCATGGTGATGGTGGTGGTAAGAGAGGAAAGCAGAGTCCCTAAGGAGTGCCACTGCCACATCCCATCATTTCAGTTAAGCCATGATCTGAAGAGCTTTGTCTCCAATACTGTATAAGGTGGTTTTCTTTGCCAGAGATATGTTTTTGACGGGAACCTCAGTTTTTAGTTACCTTATTAAAATATATAGGATAGGGATAATTGCATCTATACTTATTTTCATATATGTTGTAGATTCTTAAGGGTAAACTCAAAAATAAATTCACTGCAGTTAAGCATCATCACTTTAATGTTTCCAAATTATTTCTTTCAATATTTTTTTTTCTTTCTAACCAATCAAGAATTTTACAGCTACTACTTTGGAAAATTTGATGACATATGAATTTTATCCTAGTTTCTAGCTAGCTTTAATGTGTTAAGCAGCCAGTTAACATTGTTTCAAGATGTCTTATAGCCCTGGTAAGAATTCAAGTATACTTTTTCCCTATAACTTGTGTTGAAAATTTCAACAAAGATAAAGAAAAAATTGAGTGAACAGTTTTATCAGCATACATGAATATTTTATTACCAAAATTATTTATGTTTTGCCATATTTAAAAAATCTTTTTAGGTAAATATATACAACCATTTTTTTCTCTGGTGAACCATTTGAGAATAAGCTGTAGACGTAATGGCACTTCACCCCTAAGTACTATAGCATGAATTTTCTAAGAACAAAGATAATCTGTGATAAAACCACAGTGCAATGATGACATTCAAGGAATTTAGCATTGATAACAAATTCATGTTTGCTCAATTCCCTAATAGGTCTTATAGCATTTTAAAAGCAGAATCCGATTAAAGATAATACACTATGTTTAGTTTTCATGTTTCTTTAACTTTCTTTAATCTAGAATAATTCTCCAGGCTTTTATTTCTTTCAGAGCATCTACAATTTGGAAGAACCTAGGTCAGGTGTTGGGTAACTGGATTTGTCTCTTTCCTCATGATTAGATTTACATGATGGGAGCTTGTACCATCATTGGTGTCTTTGAGTTGGATCACTGGTTTTCTTCATTGTTAAAGTATCATTTCCTCTTTGTAATGAATAATCTACAAGATGATACTTTGTCTCATTCTCTTACTTCTCAACAATTTTTACTCAATGATTTAGTAGCCATTCCTGATCCTTGCCTCAACCAATTATTACTTGGATATTTTGCATTTATCATGTGGCATCCCTCTGGGGGAAAAATAATTTTTTTTCTTCTCTCTTTTCTTATTTTTATTATAATTATGGACTCATGGGCTTTAAAAAATGTATTATAATTTATTACTGTCATTACTCTTTAGAGTCTCAAATTTTCCAATGTATGTCAGTGGGAACCCATCAAACTGGTTCTTGTGCCCTTTTGAAATGTCTGTATCAGTTTTTTTGAATTTCCTTATTTTCTGGCATAGTAAGATATTTTAGGCACTCCATCCATGTTTCCTTCCCTATGTCTGGAACAGGTGATTTCTCCAAAGAACCTTTCTTGCTTTTAGCAGGAGATGATATTATAGCCCAATATCTGGGTGTTAGGTGTGCTAATTGCTACTGGGCTATCATTGTTTCTAGGTACTTTCAATAGACTGAGCAAGAAAATAACACTAATTTTTTTCTTGGTTCCTACTGATACCTTCACAGCCAATTTAACAATACAGGGATAATTGTCTCCTCCATCCACATTTACATCAGCATTCTCCCACAATAATCACACTGGTTTCTCTAAATATCAATATATTTATTAATTTATTCAATTTACTCAGTATAATAAACACATATTTATTCAATATAATTTATTTTAATATAATAATACGTACATTGTATGAAAAGAGTTTTGGGAATTATTAAACCAATATTACTAACAATGACACATTTTAAATCTAGTTCAAGATTGCTTTGGAGTTCCTTTTGAAATTAAAATATATCCAGCTGATGTTGTATAATCATATCATTGTGTTAAAAAATTTGATTTTTTTTCTTGTTCTGTTTTCAATTTTATATACAATCAAGCTTTTCTGTTTATGGTTATATTTAATCATATTCCCACCATTGCTCTTAATTCAATTTTATTTTATGAATATGTAAAACAACACTGTACAAATTTAAAACCATAGTAAAAAGTATGCTCAAAATAGTGTACTTCATTCTGCACAATTAGATTGTTAATCTATTTTGGGTTACTTCTTCATTATGACATAAAGAATGGATTCAAATTTACCTATTCTCTGTTGGCCATCCAGTTGTCCAGGTACCATTCACTGAAAAATTCATCTTTTTTATTGATTTGAGATGCCAGCTATTCATATATACATTCATATGGAATTTTGTTTATGGGGCTGTCTATTCACTGTTGGTACCAACATGCTTAGTTTCTTTTAACAGGTGAGTGAAGCCAAATTACATTTATGATGTAACTGATATCTTTAGTCTCAAACCAGTCATATTATTTTATATTTACTGTACATATGTTACTGGTTTTGCATCTATTCTCCACATTGTCCTTTTTTATGTCTCTTTATCTATATATTTTTAAATTCAAAATGGTTTTGTATTTTTTAGTCTATTGGTTACCTTTATATTAAGACCTCATAAAATGTCCTAAGTCCTAGTCTTTCTTGATTAGTTTTCTACACTGGATTTTTCAGTGTTACCAGATATTTTTTGACTCCAACCTGTTATAGCTGTGACGCAATGAGACTGTGCCATTTTCAACTTTCTCTAGACCTTATACTCACATCTTTTATTTCCCTTTTGTTGGAGCACAGAATATTTAATTATTATTCTTTTTCGTTGTCCCCATCTTACTTTAGCCCTAGATCTACTATTAGATAAATGCATTGCTTTTTATCAGTCCTTTTGCCAGAATTTCCCCTGTCAAACCTTGGTGGCAAAGCTTGTTCTCTAGGCAATTAATAAAAAGTGTTCAAGAATGTGGTATTCCCTGAGTTATTGTGCATTTCAAACTCTTTTCCCAAGGTCTTGATACTTACAGCACAGCTTTGTTGAATATGAAGTCCTTGGCCCATCCTTTCAGTTTTAAATTTCTTACAAATCTGATGCATTTCATTCTTGTGTTCTATATTGCTCTGAAAAATCTGCCGTCAAGTTAATTTTCTTTTTCTCCTCCTCTTTCTTCTCCTCTTCCTCTAATTTCTTTTTTCCTTTGTAAATGCCTTAGTATTGTTTTCCTGGGGATACTGAGGTTTTCTTTGCTTGCTTCCTTGTTTGTTAAAGTCTAATCATTTTACTATGATAGAATATATTGCCAAGATATTAATTTCCACAGATATACCCTGGACACTTTCTATATGAGATTTGACTCTTTATTTCTAGAAAATTTTCTTAAATAGTTTAAATATATGTTCTGCTTCATTGTTTTGTTTTTCTTCTTTATGGACTCTGAATACAATATAGCTTGTATTTTTGTCTTGTATATCAATCAATGATTCCATTTACTTCTTATTTTATTTCATTTTCCTATTCTTTATATCCCTTTAGTCTTGACTATTGTCATGACTTTCTTCACTGATGTTTGTAATTTCATGTTTATTTTTAACATTATTTTAAGTTCTTTAAAATGTATTCCTTTATTAAACATAATGCTTAGTTCACATCTTCCTTTTCCTTCTCTTCTGCCCTCAGTTTGTGACATTGTGACACAGGGATTTTATCACATGCAAATATTTATTTAAGGATTTTGGGGGTTATAATTTTCTTCTGCTTCATGCATGCTTTTTAGGGGGGAATTTTCGTTAGCTGAAATGAATTATTTGTCATATTCTGTTTCTTCTTACAATATATTTGTATGAATGATCCCCCCATCACCCCAAATCAGAAATAATAGTGATATCAGTGGATGCTGAGGATTTGGGTTAGTTTATGTCACAGGTCAGGTGACTAAGCAACAGAATCTGAAATAGAATTTAGCCTTCAGAATATTTATTAAGGCACACCCTTAAGATCGACACCTCTGACAGGTAGTAGAAGAAAGCAATTGTGGGTGGCAGAGGGAGAAACAGAGTTGTGATACAGCTGTGCCCATGGAATGATGTGGAGCTACAGTGGTCTTTCAAAATTGTCCCAGTGAGGGCAGATGGCCAGGTCTTCATAAAGACTTATTTCAAAAATCTTGAGTGTGAACTACCTGGGGAAGGAAAATCACCTTTGATGGGTCAGCTCTCCACATCTTGGTTAATCCCTGAAGTGGCTGACACCTGAATCTGTCTGTCAGTAGTACTGATATAGTAGAATATACTTTCATTAAACTGATTTTGTTCACTGGGGAAGAGAGGAATACTTTCATATGTCTGTCTCAGGATTCTTTATTGTTTCTGTAAAGCTTTTACTTATTCCACCTGCATCCTTTCCCTTCAGTGTCAAATTTCCAAAGAGCATTTTCATTCCAGTTTAATCCCATTCATCCCCCAAACCACTGCTTCCTCTATAATCTCATGGAATTTCAGGCCTCTTTCTTTCAATTCCCTAATTGTTTTGGTTTGAATTCTCTGGGAAAAAAAATAAAATCCTCCAAAGGAAGCTGGAAAGGAAGTTTAGAAAGGAAACTAGGAAAGAGAGGAGGCCAGGTGAGCTTGTGACATCTGGCAAAGTTCTGTAGGTCCTCAGCATTGTCTCAATCATCAGCAATGATGCCGGACCTTCATATTCCACACTCTTCAATCATTGGTTAAGGGTCACCTTTAGTTCTTTGTGCCTGCAAGACAAAGGGCTCCACAAGCCTAGCAGAGGTCCTCTGAAAAGGCAGTTCTGATGTTGACTGTTGGATGGAGTGGAATAGAGATGCTAGTGCATAAAAATACCATAAAAGGAAGCTTAGAGGACCTTGGTGAAGGACTGCTGTTATCCACTGACATTATATACTATGATTTACCAGGGCTCAGAATGTTTTCAGATTTTTTACACTCATGGTGGGGCTTTCCTGTTTCTTGGGGTGACCTTATCAGTGATTTGTCTCCTCCAGGTCCCTCCCCGTTGTTGTGTTTTCTACAAAGTGCCTCCTAGAGTTTCTTGCTTCTGAATGCACTCTGAAACCGACTTTGTTGGATTTGGGTGTTTACTTCCTATTTATATATTATTTGACATTTGGAATATTCTGTGTCTCCTAGTTATGCTATTGGCCTTGATCAAAGATTTTTTGTTTGATTTGTTTTTCTGGGTGAAATAATCAATTTTGTTCTGTATACTTTGTTTCTGGAGTTTGAGAGGAGAGATTTGGATTTAGGCTACTTGATTTAGGGGGTGGTGTATGTTCCTAACATGATATTTATAATCCTTGTGATTATTTCTTACATATATTTAGTACTTTACATACTGTAAAAATGTTTTCAATTCATTGTTTTCTTCAATACTTATTAGAAAACTTTGGTGTTTTTATTAATATCACTTTTTAAAAACCAAGGAGCTTGTAGATCAATAAGTTTAAATGAGTTGCCCTAAGAGGCATGAGTAAAACTCAGTAATTCGAGGCTTACTGTCTCAGGGATTAGAGTGACCTACCACTGAGTTACACATGCAACCAAACATATGCCATGTGCATCTAGAAGTGTTCTGATTAGTGGCTCCAATTCAGGCAAACATATGTGAAAACTTCTAGTTAGTTTCAAATGGTCCATCAATAAATTCATTAATTCAAGTATTTATTGTCTATTATGGGTTTAACCATATTCTTTGAAATTTTGGAATTTTTTTTTTGTTTTTTTCTAGCTTCACATACTTTTTTAGTCTTATTAGAAAGACTTTCTATTTATTTTGGCTTAATTTTGTAACATGATTGGAATTCTTCTTGCACTGTTTCTTCCTACAAATTTCTTAGCTTCATCCTTGTAAGAATATATTAGTTTCATGAAGTATTTATAAGATTATTTTGCGTAAAAGCAATCTCTTTTCATTATATATCTAGCCATTGAAATAGTTGGTAATATTAATCAAATTCTATGTTTTCATATAATATGTTCTTACGATTTTTACAGTGAAAAAGAGATTTTAATCCTCCCACTAAAACCCATTAATTTCAGCTCACATTATGCTTAAAGGAGATAAAAATTGGACTCAGCTTTAGATATAATCTTGGCTAAATTGGAGTTGGCCATTGAAGTTGACAAGTACTGTCTTTGGTCTTTAAATTTTAAAGGTCACACTTCTTTGGGTTAAGTTTTCTGCCATATACTTCAACAGATTGGGCTTTATACAATGTAGGACATAGAAACGTTTAACTTCACATATTTATTTTCCCTTTCCATCTAGTCTTTCTGTGCAGTAGTACAATGCCTACTACAGATACCAATCATAAGCCCAGGTCATCACCTGTGCTGCTGACCTACTGGCTGTAAATTAGAGGTCCCCAGGACCACCTCCTCGGGTTTGATTAATTTGCTAGAGCAGCTCACAGAACTCAGAGAAACATTCTACTTACTAGATCACTGGTTCATTATAAAAGTATATAACTCAGGAACAGCTGGATGGAAGAGACGCATAGGGCAAGGTATTGGGAGAGAATTTGGAGCTTCCCTGCCCTCTCTAGGCATGTTACTCTCCCTAAATCTCTATATGTTCACCAACCTGGAAGCTCTCTGAACCCCATCCTTTTGGGTTTTTATGGAGGCTTCATTACATAACCATGATTGGCTAAATCATTGGCCATTGGTGACTGATTCAACCTTTTTAGCCTCTCCTCCCTCCCCAAAGGTTGAAGGGGTAGGACCGACCTTTCTAATCCTTTAATAGTTTTGTTGGTTCTCCTTGCAACCAATCCCCAATCCTTAAGTGCTGTCCAAAGGGCACATCAAAGGGCACATCATAGACATAACAAAAGAACTTTTGGTCCTCAATACTTAGGAAATTCCCAGGGTTTTAGGAGCTCTGTGCTAGAACTAGTATGAAGACCAAATATATATTTCTTACTATAAATCACAATATCATGGTACAAAATAGCAAATCTTAATGACTAAAAATATTGAAAGCATAAACACATAAATTCTAATTATGAAGATTTCACACTAATTAGATGGAACTTTTCTTATAGATGGATGAATGGGAAGAACTGTTTTACAGCACCACACACACTGTTCTGTCAGGGGTGTGAATGTCTGAAGTGCAGAAACACTGGCTTTTTGTAATTCTAGGACTAATCCAGCAGAATGCATTGTTGAATAAATGAATTGATTAATCTAGCCTGCTTCTTTATTGATTGAGCCTGTCTTCTAATATTTCATGAGAAACTGATTTTTTTTTCCATTTTAACTGTCTCAATAATACTAATGTGATCTGAAATCTGCCAATTTTTCATGTGGAGTTAAATTAAACATAATAGTAATAACTCCATTTCCATTTTCTTTATTTATTAATTATCTTTTCAATCACAGTTTTGACAGGATTATTTTTCTGTTATAACAGATGGCTTAAACATCAGTATTTAGCCACTTTATTGTATCAAATATGCAGTGTAAAGTGTATATGCTAACTGTAAGGTCGGATCTTAACAAATGGCACCACGAAACAGAGGAAAGCTTCAAGTGAGCTTTATTAGGGAGCGCTCCCGGGCGAGGTTCACTGGTCCGAGAGAAAGGGGGCCAGAGAAGTCACACCTGGGCGAGGGTTGGGCAAGATTTTATAGGGGAAGAAGGGAAAGGGGTGTGGTGAATCTGGGAGGGCGCAGGGTATTCCTTATTTGGTGGTCTTTTCGGGTATCCTGGGGAACCGTTAGTCCTGCCCCTCGAAAGGCGGGAAGGCTGGGCCGGGTTCAAAGTCCCCAGGGCAGCTTCTGGAACTGGGTGGTCCGGAGAATTTCGATCTGATGCAACCTGTGAATCTGATTGTGTTCCCCTGCCTCGGGCCAGTTGGCCTTACACTAACCGAATTGAATGCAACCATTCGAGAAAAAAATAAGTTTTGGATTATTAACAGATGTTTTTACCAAATTTTCTTGAATGAAAAGAATTCTATTCAGCTTTAATAACTTTCAGTTTTTTTGACTTTTCTTTATAAGATGTTATATATTGATATTTTCATTTTTCTAAAAATATGGTTTAATTTTCAATGTCAAATCTCCATATATCTGAAAGAATATTAATTTTATTTTGGGGATATACATATATCTGTTTCAACAAATATATTTTATTTTTGTTTAGGAAATGATATTCAACAGAATTAATAATCTTAATAGTTTTGATTTTTAATCTTTGGGATGAGTTTCAATTGTATCTGTTAATTATCCCCGAGTCTTGGTCCATGGCTCTTATGGCAATATCATTGAAATTCTTTAAAATGTTATATAACAAACTATGCTATTATGAGAAAATACAGTGTATTGGTTAAGAGCACAGCTCCTAGAGTCAGACTCTTTGGCCTTGAATACTTGCACCCAGATAGCCACTGGGATAAATCAAGTAGGAGAAAGCCCCAGAACTCATGCTCTAAAGGCAGTTGTCCCAAACAACTGATGTTTGTGTGCATTAGAATCACCCCTTTTATTTTTTAACACAAAGAAGACTGGGCCCCATCCTGGAGCTTCCTATTTAGTAGGTGTGGTTTGGAACTCATGGATTTACATTTCTAACATGTTTCCAGGGGTTGCAGCTGAGGCTCTTGGTGCAGGGACCACACCTTCGGAAGGAACTCTAAATCCAGGTGCTCTAAATAAGCTGTTCTCCCAGCATTACAGTCAGTATTGTCAGGAAGGAAAAGGAAGTTTGGGGACTCTCAGTGCTCCTGAAAAGTCCCCATTGCATACTCTCCTTCAACAGTCATAGTCTTACCATCTCATCTGTCATAGAGACACCATGAAGATTAATCACCTGGGTGTCATGATAATAAGCTCCAGACTCCAGGTTAGCCTTCATCTCCTGCATTCTAATGCCTAGACACTTCTCTTTCACTTTCCTTGTCCTATCTTTCCTTAGCTCCTGAGACCTTTCCAAAGTGTCCTCTGGAATTCACTATCATCAACAAAATACTCTCTGTCCTCAACTTCTCCTTTTTGGCTTGTTTTAACTAAAATTGGGCTCTTTGCCACAGCCATTGCTGCCTTTGCAGTCCCCTCCAGTAATGGCTGTTTTCTCTCCCACATCACCTACCTTTTGACCTGGAGGTGGGGTAGATATCTGTCTTCCTCTTTATTGCCATTTCCAAATCTTTCTCTCTTCTTTTTTCCTAAACTCCATCCACAGCTTTGAATCGTATGTCATTGGGCTATATCATCTAATTATCCATTCTGCTGTGGTCCTCTCCTAATACTTGGTTAAATCATCTTCATTCATTGAAGATTTTATCACCTAGTTTATTTACTCTCTCTTCTGACTTAATTCTTGGTAATTTCAGTCTATATGTAGATGATCCTTCCAAAACACTGCACTCTGAATTTCTTGAATTATTGTGCCCTCCCCACTCTTTCAACCATTCATTCTCAGGACATATCCCATATTTTGTCATTATCTGTAACAACAAGCCTTTTATTTTCTTAACTTCAAGGCTCCTGTGCTGATCTTCACTCTTTCCTTCAAGCTCACTCACAAAATTTTCCACCACCCAGGGACCTGTGGTCTACTGATTCTAGAAAACAAACTTTAACTGTTTCTCTATTCTTCTCTTTACTCATGCTTCAAAATTTATCTAATTCAGACCCCTTCTCACTGCCTTCACCACCACTGTCCTGGTCCAAGTCAATATCATCTCAGTCTTCTCATGTCTCCACCCCCAGTGCTGACCCAGTGGATTTTCAATGCAATAGATAGAGTTTAGAGTTTTCCTTTAAAAAATATCTGTCAGATAATGTCAGAAATAGTTTCCCATGTGTATCAAAGTATTGATAAATAAAAGACAAAAGATTCCTGTTAATAGTCGATATTGCCAGAGCAATGACCTGCACTGTGTTTCTCAAATTGGCCAGGAATATTTCTACCTCAGGGTCTTTGCACAAACTGTCTGCTTGTGATCTTCATTGCCAAAATATGTACATGCCTGGCTCCCTGACCTTCAGGTTCTTGCTGAAATGTTACCTTTCCATGGGATTTCCTGATAACTCCAAATACAGTTATGATTCCTAAGTATTTTCTATAACAATTTTATGGCTTGCTTTTCTGCATGAAACATATCATTTTAACATTTTTTTTGTTTCATTTATGTTTTTAAACTGTGTAAAGGCAAGTAAAGTACACTATATTTAATCTTAAAAAATACAGTGAAAATGGTGCTCATAGAAAAATGTTAGTCATATTTTTAAAATAAAAAAGAAAGTAAATGAATAATGTATTCTATTAAAAATAGTAAAATAATAGGATAACTATAGGAAAAGATAGTCACAGAACTTGAATACTACAAAATAAATTTAATAAAGTAGCAAAAGAATAGAAATTATGAATAAACTATAAATAAATGATTCTTAAGGAAAAGAATAAAAGAGATAAACATTTAGATATTCTGTGGATTTAATTAAGGAAGAACTACAGAATATGGAAATCATAAAGAGGAATAATCAAAGTTATAAATACAAAGGAAATTCAAAGAATTACCAGAAACAATTTGCCAGAATCTATAAATAAATTTGATTGCACAAATTAAACAGATTAAAAGAAAGCTGACATAAGAAGAGAGAGAAAAATTAAGCAAGTCACCAGTACAGAAACCAGTAAAGTTGTCAAAAATCTATTTCTCATAAATATTCCATCATATTGATTTTCAATACTATTTCAACAAGGTAGTTGTTGGAGCTCTAGATATCACAGATATTTCAGGTGGAAGAAATGAGAATAGAAGAAGAAGGACATAAACACGGCAATTCACTTACATCAGTGTGTTCAAAAATTTTCCAAATTGCTAGGAAAGTTGCATAATATAGATTTTTATCTGAGAATCTATGTGTCCAGCCAAAAAATCATAGTTATGTTATGAAGGAGCAAGGGGAAAATGGAGGTTGAAAATGGGGCCAGCTAGGAATCCTTGCTTCAAGGGCACAAACCAATATCTGAATAATTATAGACATATAATATCATAAAGGTATTAATACTCCCAAAGTATTAATGGGGCTTACCTTACCAGATATTAGCACAAATTACAAAGTCATGGAAATGACAGTAATATGGTACTGATATGAGAAAAAAATGAAGAAGAATTAATATAATTAGGGTGTTCAAAAATAGTTCCTCCACGTTTGTGGCAGACCTTACTCTTTGGTGGAAATGCATCACAAATCTAGGGATAAGTGGGCTTATTGGGATTAATCACCTTAATTATATGGGAAAACTATATTTTATCTCACATCACATATAAAAATATGTCACCAAATATCAATGATTTAAATGTGAAAGTACAAAATATGAAAATAAAAAAATAATGTGGAAGAGAATGTTCATTACTTTAAATGGGGAAGAAATTCTTAATCAAGATACTCAAACATTATGGGCTTCCCTGGTGGCGCAGCGGTTGAGAGTCCGCCTGCCGATGCAGGGGACACGGGTTCGTGTCCCGGTCCGGGAAGATCCCACATGCCACGGAGTGGCTGGGCCCGTGAGCCATGGCTGCTGAGCCTGCGCGTCCGGAGCCTGTGCTCCACAACGGGAGAGGCCACAACAGTGAGAGGCCCACGTACCGCAAAAAACAAAACAAAACAAACAACAAAGAAAAGATACTCAAACATTAAATACTTAGGTAATTATTGAATAATCATTGCCAAATGAACAACATCACAGACAAAGCAAAGTGATAGCTGACATAAAGGGAGTTATTATTGCAATTTATGGGACCAACAAAGATTAAATACATACTGTGCATAAAACACAACACCATATCATTGCCTGAAAGGCCTTGTGGAATGAGACCTGCCCAACTACATGGCATGATATTTCCCCTCACCTCATTTACAATGATTTTGTTTATTACTAATATGTTATTCTAATTTTCATACATATCAAACTCTTTCTTGGCTCAGGAATTTTCTCATTTGCTATTAATTCTGTCTAATGGTACACAGTCTGCTCCTATATGGCAGCTGCTTTCCACTTTTACATATTAGTTTAAAATGTACCTTCTCAGGCATGCTTCTTTTGACCATTTAGAAGTACTCCACCTATTTAATTTCTATGCCAGCACTCCATTAATTTTTTCTACAGTTTTTATGACACAGTGTGATTGTGTTGTTTAAGGTTCATAGGATCACAGAGAAAATATCTTTGTGTTCCCGCACAGTTAGGGTTTTCTGAACTAATTTTTCTGAAACCTGGGATCCTCTTCTAACAGTAAGACTTAAAATTAATTTACAATTCTAGAGACTGTGAGAACTACACAGAGATTTACATAACTCTCCCTTTCAAGGAGGAATGATGACAGGGGCGTTGGACACATCTCTACCTGGAGACACATAATTTATCTGGCTGCCATTTATTTATATATTAAAGAATTGGAGTATGGACCCCACCCCACTACATTTTCAAGGAGACCTCTTCAGGAGGGAAGGAGAACAGCTGACTCTCTCCTCTCTGTAAGCAGAGAAAATTCATTTTTTCTCCATTCCTTGGTTATGACACAGACATCAAATTTTGTATGTATAGGATATTTGCCCTGGCTTTTGTTTTGTTGACCTGGGATAAAAATTTGGAGTGTGGGGAGCCATGTGGTCACTCTAAAAAAAAAATTCATTGATGTATATTTGATTTACAATGTTGTGTTAATATATATATATATATGTTCCTTTTCATATTCTTTTTCATTATGGTTTATCACAGGATATTGAATATAATTCCCTGTGCTTTACAGCAGGACCTTGTTGTTTATCCGTCCTATACATAATAGTTTGCATCTGCTAATCCCAAACTCCCAAGGCTTCCCTCCCCCAGCTCCTTCCCCTTTGGAAAACCATGTGGTAATTTTTTTAAATAAATCATTATAATCTGACTCTGATTCAGAGCACTTCACATGCACAACAGAACAATATTAATAGAGATGAATATTGAAGGCTGAACACCTGTACTGCTGATTAATATCAGGGAAATATCAAAGTGTGTGTGTGCATGTGCACACCTCTTTGGGTGTGAGAGTGTACATGTGCCTGTGTATGTCCATAGATACTTGGTGGTTTAACCATAATTTCTCTCCAGTGACACAGATGATTCTCCATTGTTTTTGGCCACCTAGTTTCTCGCCTCACATTGCCAAATCAATAGCCCAATTTTTCATTTTATTTGTTTATCTATTTATTACAAAGCTGTGATGTCGGCCTGTCTATGTGTTTCTCATTCAGTTCCAGATAGTCATCTTTGTCCGTATCCTCACTACATAGGAAGGCAGAACCTTGTATATTTTTGTGTTGCATTGCCATTATAGATTAGACACACTATGAATATATATTTAAGAAATAAATACACTTGCAAAATTCTAAAATGTTGAAAAATTGACATAAAGGCAATCAAGATTTTTGTGGCTTTCCACAGTATCTTTGAAATATATGCTTTCATTATACCTATATGCTTTAATTTAAAAACTAAAACTTGTTCAATATTTTCTAACTGTGAAAATCATGAAAAATTATTGAAAGATGTTTATAATGCCTGCAGTGTAGTCTTCTAGTTTTGAGACTTTTGTCTATTAATCCCGTTTAACATATACTCGATGCTATTTCAGACTGAGACCAATCAAACAAATGGAAGAGATATTTGATTCTATGTGGAATTTACAATTTCCTAATGATTCTACATAAATAAAATTGTCTAAGCTCTGTAGGTATTGACAAGTATTTATATCCCATCACTTTTGGCAAAATGCTTTTGCCTTCTTTAAGATATAACTCATACAGCATACTACAACACTGTATCTTAGTGCTCACTCAAATTTATAATATTTTTCTTACCAAGCATATATAATTATTTTCATACATTTTCAATTGATAAGTGATAGATTTTTTCCTATAATAATTCCTATCTTATGGCAATAGCTCTTTGATTTGTGTTTCATTTTTCATGCGTTTTATTGGCAAGCACTTTAAAATAGCTTCATCAAATATAAATTACAACGATTAATTTAATGCAACATACAAAGTGAAATAGGAATAAGCATTTGTATTGAAAAAGCCTAACATTTTAGTAATTTAGCACAAGGGCATACAAAGTGGTTTCCTTGACAACAAGAGATAGTAAAAATTTATTTGTGAGTTTAAAATTATGTTATCTCATAATTCTATGCATATTCTCATTGTTTTTATCTTACTGAGAGAAAATTCCTTTGTACTAAACATAAGTAGGTAAGATAATCCTGCCATTATAAAAGAACATATCTTACCCAGATCCGGAGAACACAAAAGAAATGGGGATAAGCAAAATAGCCCTTGTTCAATTTAAGTTAAAAATAATTATAAAAATATTCACTTAGTATTTTTGAAAATACTAAATAGCTTTTAGTATGAATAAATATTTAATAAAATGAACCTGGGATTAAGACTACTTACATCTCTTTGTTCCCCCAACGCATACCAAATGTAGATGCTTTCATAAAAGAAAGAATCAGATAATGGACTGTATGTAATTATTTAGATTATCTATCAATTATCATTATTTTCTATTATTTGAACATAATGTTACTAGTTGCAAAATAGAAGCACCGCATCAGTGTATTAATCAGATTTCTCCAGAAAAATAGAACCAGTAGGATACATACACATTATGAGATTTAAGGAATTGGCTCATGTGATTGTGTGGACTGGCAAGACTAAAATCTGTAGGGCAAACTGTGAAGTTGGAGAATTAGGTAAGGGTTGATACTGCAGTCTTGAGTCTAAAGGCTGGAAACTGGGGCAGAATTTTTATGTTTCAGTGTGGAGGTACAATTCCTTTTCCCAGAAGCCTCAATCTTTTCTTTTAAGGCTTTCAGCCAATTGGATGAGGCCCATAAGTATTATGGAGGGTCATGTTCTTTACTTAAAGTCTGATTATAAATGTTAATTACTGATTGTAAATGTTAATCACACCTGAAAAATACCTTTCCAGCAACACATAGACAAGTGTTTGAGCAAACATCTCATCACCCCAGTCTAGTCAATACATAAAATTAATCATCACAGTCAATAAATAAGATTTCAGTTTCAAGTAACAGAAGCCCCAAATCAAAATGACTTGAATAGTAAGGATACGTATTACTTCACATCAAAGGGAATCCAAAGTGGTCCCAGTATTGGTGGACTCAGATCCTTTCCATCCTTCGAATCTGGTATTTTCCAGGCTGACTTTATCCTCAAACTTATAGCAAGAGAGCTATAGCATTTTGAGGCCTCACAACCCAGAAATAAAAGAGAAAGACCATTGCTTCCTAGGTATTTTTCTCACCATTAAGATTAAGAAATGCGTCTTGCCCTGTTTCTCTTCATCTGGTGGTTCATTTATATTCTTTAAAAAGAAATAAAAGAAAAGAAAGAAGGAAAATCCCACTATCTGGCTTTCTCAGAAACCCCACATTCAAACATCTCCTCATATCTTAATAGTCAGAATCAGATCACATGTTCATTTCTTTTCTTTCTTTCTTTTTTTTTTTTTGGCTGTCCCACGTGTCTTGTGGGATCTTATTTTCCCAACCAGGGATCCAACCCAGTGCCCCTGCAGTGAGAGCCCTGACTCCTAACCATTGGACTGCCAGGGAATTCCCCACACGCTCATTACTGATCTACCCTGTCAGGAAGAATGGCAAAACTCATCCTGGCTTGGACTGATCATCTGATTAGGAATAGGTATTTTGGAGACAACCACAAGGTCTGCCACAAGGTTTGGAAAAATTATATTTTTATTTTTACACATTTTATATTTTACTTTCATATTTCTTTAGGGCTGTGCCTATTCTATTTGCAGATCTTGCTGTTAATCTAAAAAAAATTGCTGATGACTGAATAGATATGTCTCACATCTTGTACTTTCTCCTGCTCACTGAGCATTTCTATGAGGAGGTGACATAGCTTCTTGAAATTCAACATTTGTAAAACAAGCTTCTAATCTTCTTCTCTAACATACTATGACATGTATTAAGTGATGCTACCAACCATCCACTCAGTTGCTCCATAGAGAAAGCTTAGAGTCAACCCAGACACCTTATTTTCTTACACCTATACACAGTTGTTTACAAAATCGAGATTGTTTTGCCCCAAACTCTTGATTCAGGATACTCTTATCCACTGCCATTGCCACTTCCTTGATCTAGACCTTTTCATTCAAAATTCTGAGTAGGCACGGTCTTTTCCCTACCTTTAAAGCAAACTGCTCTCAGAGCATTTTTCTGAAATTCGAATCTGATCATTTTGAGAGACTACTCAAAACTATTCAAAAGAATAGTTTAGCTTATGGGATAAAATCTTAAACACTTAAGATTAACTACATATTATATATATATATATATATATATATATATATATATATATATATATATAAAGAAATCAAATGTGTAATATATATGCTTTCCTATGTTACCATTACCAACTTTCTTACATAAACAGTGCCTGAAACATATAAACTATTTATCACTCCTTAAAAAGCATGATTTGTCCCATACCTGGACCTTTTTCCTACACTACTCTTCACCCCAGAAAGTCCCTTCCATTGAATTGTCTACATTTTCATTAGTTTATTTTACCTACTCAACCCAAGTAGATAAAACCAAGCTTCAAGTTCCTTGTTGAATCTTCCCAAGGCTCCCCTGTCTTGTTCCCCAGAGAAGAAAGAAATACCTGCTCCTTATTTATTCTTAGCTATGCATATCCACTTAATTTTGGAGACTGTGACTAACTTGAGGGCTGGAACTAATGTTCAGCTTTGCTTCCCAGAAACTAACATAGTAGCTGCCACATATGTGATGTCCAATGGCTAGTTGTAATGATGTTTGGAAAAATGAGAATTTATGATGGTTTCAGAGACTTCCCAAAGATTTACCAATTGTCAAACAACTTAAATGGATTATGCTATCTACTAACCGTAATAACCCCATAAACCAATGTGATATTATTACTTCTTTTACAAAGGAGGAACCCATGGGTTAAAGTCAATAGCAGGCAGGATTCAAGCTAAATTCACTGTTTGTGGTCATAACCATGACCCTCTTTGTCACCAGGAATAACTAAATCAGTGGGTGAATGTCTCTGTTCTTTTCTTTTTCCATCAGGCTGAAAGGTTCTCTCAAATCTGCTATGTCTCCCTTCTAATTTCTGGGCTAATATGCTTGTTCCTTGATTTTTTCTAATACTATAAATAATTACAGATCTTAGATAATTATATTGCAGTTCTTTCAGCAATTAGCAACTTGTATGCATGCAAGCATTCATTCATTCATGAAGCATTTGCTAAATCTATATGTTGTTCAAAGCACTGTACTTTGTAATTATCCTGGAATGACCTGGAGAAGACTTGTGATTAGGTCTTATATCAAGCTAGTTAAATGCCCGTGTTGCCAGGCACTTGTATTGTTGTCTGGAGTCAGGGTTCTCCAGAGAAATAGAACCAACATGATAGTTATGTGTGTGTTTGTTTATTGTAAGGAATTGGCTCATACAATTTTAGAGGCTGACAAGTCTTAAATTCTTCAGTTAGAAAGCCAGAGACCCAGGAAAACCAGTGATATAGATCCCGTCTCAGTGTTGGAAGTCTGGAAACCCAGAATAGGTGAGGTTTCAGTTTGAGTCCAAAGCCAGGAAAAAACTGATGTCCCAGCTCTAAAGCAATCAGACAGGAGGAATTCCCTCTTACTCAAGGATGGACAGACTTTTGTTCTTCAGGCCTTTGACTGGTTGGAGGGGGTCTGCTCACATTAGGGAGTGAAATCTGCTTTACTTATTCAGTTGATTTAAATATTAAACTCATCCAAAAACACCCTCAGAGAAACACCAAGAATAACGTTTGACCAAATATCTGGGCATCCTGTGGCCCAGTAAGCTTGATATACAATTAAACATCACACTGCTGAAAGGCATTTTCTTCAGTAATTTCTTATTCTTTGTACTCACTCTTCTACTCCCTACGTATGAGTAGGTTACCACGGTATTTTTTCGATGATTTAAAATGACAGTCTCTGTGTGTATGTGTGTATGTATATATGTTATTGCCTGTATTTGGATATCAGCCCATGCATACCTTCAAATAATAAGAAGGACTTTGTCTATTTTAAAATAAGAGCTGAATGCATAATGAAAAAAATCATATAAACAATTGGATAAATGCTGCTTAAAAAATGACTTCTGTAAATGAGCAGTTTTATGGTGACCATAATTTATTTCATTCTGGAAAATGAAGATATTATCCCCACTAGAGATCAACATTATCATGGGAAATGTGTCTTGAGTACTTTTTCAAAGTTCAAGAAAGTTTGAAAAAAAACATATAAAATAGTTGATTTGATCAAGATTAGCTAACTTTTTTTTTTCTTTTTACTTTGAATATTCATTCAATACTTTGGAGAATGGATCAATAGGCTAAAGTTATTTAGAAAATAAAGTTTCCCTGAAAGTATATCTCTTATTGCATTATGCTTTAGTTATTAGAATCATAAATTAGCTTAAATTATTGTCTGGGCTAAGCAACATACTTTGTTAGGTAAAGGACACAAAGGCTCCATGTTTAAATATAAGGTTCAAAAGTGCCTAAATTACTAATGCAGGCTTTTAAGAAAATGGCAAGCAGGGCATGTGGGGTTCTTAGGCCAACAGCAGGAATCTTGTTCTGGGTATTAAAATAGTTGAGGGCATCTAGGTTCTTTAGCTGGCACTAGATTTGTGTGCAGTTTGCTGGGGCTTGTCTATATAAACATATATGCCAGCCTTAGTACATACAGAAATAAGCTGAATGGGAGCTGCGTCAGAATTATGTATTCAAGAATGCTTTCATTAGTAAAAACAGCTAAGGCAGGATTCAATTATTGGGAAAAAGGCAATCCATCAAAAATTACAAGGCACAAAAAGCAAAACATTTTCAAGAGCTATAGCAATAAGCAGAACCAGACTCAGATGCTTGAACTGCCGTGCAGAAATGAGAAAATCTATAGTCTATATGTTAACAATCTAGTAGAAAATGTGGACAACAGACATGAACAGATGGGGAATTTCAGCACAGAAATGGAAATGATAAGAAAGTGATAAATGGAAGTGCTACAAACACTTCCATATATGAAAAATTCCTTGGATGAACTCAACTCAGAACTCTCCACAGCAGTGTAGCTGAGTTAAGCATCTGTGGAATTAAAGATGTATCGATAGAAATGTCAAATTAAAGTCCCAAAAGACATATATGGCCTTTATTATGTTGAGGTACGCTCCTCTATGCACGTTTTCTTGAGAGAGGTTGTTGTATATGTATGTTAAATTTTGTCGAAAGTGTTTTCTGCATCTATTAGGAGGATACGATCTCTTTCTTCAGTTTGTTAATGTGGTGTATCGCATTGACTTATTTGCAGATACTGCACAATCCTTGTACCCCTGTGATAAATCCCACGTGGTCATGGTGTATGATCCTTTTAATTCATCATTGAATTCAACTTGTTAATATTTTTTGTTTGCTTTTTTATTTTGTAATATTTTAATTTTATTGTAATGTATTTGATTTACAGTGTTGTGTTAGGTTCAGGTGTACAGCATATTGATTCTGTTATACATAAATATATATTCCTTCTTTTTTAGATTCTCTTCTCATATAGGTTATCGCAGAATACTGAGAAGAGTTTCTTGTGCTGTACAGTAGGTCCTGTTGGTTATTTATCTTATATATTTTTTTCAGGATTTTTTCATCTATGGTTATCAGTGATATTGGCCTGTGATTTTCTTTTGTTGTAGTGTCTTGGATTTAGTATCATGGTGATTCTGGCCTTATAAAACAAGTTCAGAAGCATGCCTTCCTCTGCACTTTTTGGGAATAGCTTGAGAAAGATAGGTGTTAACGCTTCTTTAAATGATTGAGAGAATTCACCCGTGAAACTCTCTGGTACTGGACTTTGTTTGTTGGGAGCTTTGTAAATTACTGATTCAATTTCATTGCTGGTAATTTATAAGCATGCTACAAAGTGGTTACAGGAAGAAGGGGCTTGGGGGAGGGGAAGTTGGATGAAGGTGATCAAAAGGTGCAAACTTCCAGTTATGAGATAAATAAGACTTAGGGATGGAATCTATAACATGATTAATATAATTAACACAGCTGTATGTTACATATGAAAGTTGTTAAGTGAGCAAATCCTGAGAGTTCTCATCATGAGGAAAAAGTATTATTACTTTTTAAATTTTATATCTATACGAGATGATGGATGTTCATTGTGGCCATCACTTCATAATGTATGTAAGTCAGATCATTATGCTGGACACCTTAAATTATACAGTGCTGGATATAAATTATATCTCAATAAAACTGTAAGGAAAACATTTAAAAAATAAAAAAGAAAATATATATTGGCTTATGCCCACTCTGCACTGACCACAGAATAAATTGTCACTACCCATATTCTCAAAAACAAAAACAAAAACAAAAAAACTCCCAAAAAACAGAGACAAATAGGATATCCAACACCTATGGGACAATGTAAAATGGTGTAATGTACATGTATTTGGAGTCTCAGAAGTCCATATTCTGGACCATAAAATAAACCTCAAACAGTTAAAATACTTGAAACCACATAGTGTATGTCCTTTGATTA
Organism: Lagenorhynchus albirostris; assembly: GCF_949774975.1. Lineage (NCBI taxonomy): Eukaryota > Metazoa > Chordata > Mammalia > Artiodactyla > Delphinidae > Lagenorhynchus > Lagenorhynchus albirostris. The sequence continues at coordinate 10,398,414 of NC_083097.1, forward strand.
CAGTGGAATTACATTAGAAATCAATAGCAGAAAGGTATTCAGGGAAAATTCACAAAGATTTGGAATTAAATAATAAATTTCTAAATAACTTACTGGTTAAAGAGTTAAGTAGTCAAAAATGGAAATTACAAGGTATTTTGAATTAAATGAAATTAAAAAGACAACCAAATTTTCTGGGATGTTGTAAAAGGAGTGTTTAGAACAATGTTTATTGCATCTAATGCTCAGAATATAAAACAAGAAAATTTTAAATCAATAAGGTAAGTTTCCTTCCCAAGAAACTTGAGAATGAAGAGCAAAATAAACCCAAAACATAATAAAGAGTAGGAATCTATAAAATTGAAAACTGGAAAAAAATCAATGAGACCAAATGCAGCTGATTCTTGGAAAAGATGCATAAAATTAATAAACCTCTGTCCAGATGCACTGAGTGAAAATGGAAAGAGGATCCACATTATCAATATTACAAAGACAAGGGGACATCTCTAAGATCTTACACAGACAAAAAAAAATAAGGGGAATATTATGAACAACTTTATACCAATCACTTTGATAATAATTGAAGTGGACAAATTTCTTGAAAGACACAAACTATCAAAGCTCCCTCAAGAAGAAATAGGTAATTTGAGAAGTACTTTTCAGATGGAATCACCACTCCAGTAATCAGTACCCTTAAATCTCTTCTATGGTCTTTTATAACACTAAGTATTGCTTTCTGATATTATAATTTTCTCAGGATAATTGCTGTCAGGGTGGGAGTCTGATATGTGCTTTAAATTTGGTTACTGCGGATCCTGAATTGGGGAAATAACACTTTTTTAAACCTTTGAACACTTTAAAAAGTGAACAATGCATCTTGGCTTTGAAATGTATCTAATTACATTTCTAAGACCATAAAGGATTCATCCTGGTCCAGTGAAATGTGGCCAGGCTGCAGTTGCTTTAGGACACAACCACCACCCAGGTATTGAGAGGGTTTCTGGTTAAGAGTGACTAAAATAAGAAAATGGTGGATGGGGGCAGATCTGTTTGTTTTGCACTTTAAGATATATATTTTTACTTTGGGTTTTAACTTACAAGAATGAGATAACCTTTTTTTTTCGAATTTAATTTCCTTGGATTTTAACACCTTAAGAAGCTTTAATTATTGTAACTGAATTTAAAATGTTGGCATTTCTACATAGCTGTGTTTCATGATTAAATAAGCTTTTTATAGCATTCAAATAGCAGGTCTCTGGAGGCTATGTACAACAATCTGGGATAAGATATAGTTTACGGAGTGAATTTTCAGTCTTGGGTGAAGAGAGCATTGGGATTGACACGTATACATTTCAGAGCCTTTGGGGAATAAATAATTACTAACCAATAGCAATTCCTGGAAGACACACAAAGGTGAACTGGTTAGTTTGGGGACAGTAGGGTCTTGTGAATGTAGGAACAGACTAGCAAGGATATGGTATATGACAACCCCTGAGATTGAAAAAAAAAATTATGTAAACGTAGGAGAGACTAAACCGCATGTTTATAAATGTTTAAGAGTATTGGCAAATGTTAGAATGGGGCAGTTTTCTCCATGCCTTATATTTCTATGCCATAGTATTTTGAACACTACTGGCCTATGCCTTTTATACTTTCCCAGGGGAGAAACGGTCCCTGAGCTGATAGGAGTGTCGTAGAAGCAGCTGGCCAGGTATGTGATTTGCCCTTCCATGAAACAAGTTCTGTAAAGAGCAGACTTCAATATTAGAAACACTTTGATTGTCTAACTGCCTAAGCATGGCTCAGTATAGCACAATATTAGGAAGTCTGGTGTTAACTGCAACAACTATAAGCTTTAAAAGTATTAATGCCAATATCATCTCTATTTGTCTTACTGTTTTTCAATTTTCAATTGGTTCAAATCTTAGAATGTGGGGAAAGAGGACTGTTATTTAATATTTTCCCTTAATATCTTCCAACTTTTTTCCATCTCCAGGCCATCCATTACTGAGAGATAAATGTGAGATGGCAAACTTAACTTTGGATTCCATAAGTAACATTAATTGGGTTCAAGAAGAAATCAGTTAAAAAAAAAAAAGAAGAAATCAGTTCATTATCAAAGGTGATAGTTTGAAATATGCATTAAAGGAATGAATGTTTAATGTTTGGTTGTTATTATATGATTTATAATTCAATAAGCATTTGTCCTACATAATATAAAGCCAGGGTTTTATGCAATGATTAGAACAATTACTATTCATTAACACTTTATTTGTTGTCTTCTGTTGTCACGGCAACCTTTCATTCCCAATTACTAAGCAGTAGAAAAGAATGAGAGTTTCTTAGTCTCATTTAAATAATTGGACTTGTAATATACATTGTTTTTTTCAAAAGATACTTTGTTTTCCAACCTTTATTAATTATAATTACAATACTGTAAAAGGATGCAAGATTTCATTTAATTGTAAGGCTATGTAAAAGAAGGGCACCATCATCTCATACACTGAGAACTTTCATAAAGAAAGCAATAATAAAACTGTTTACTTAGTATGCTTGTAACATTAATAGCACTATTATAAAAGATGTCATAGTGATGTATATCTATAAGTGTATATTTTAATGAGATAATATTTCAGTATGTGCGAGAATCCTACAAATAGCACATTTCCCTGAGTGAAGAAGTACAATATCATCAGCAATGATAAACTGTTTTGCTTTCCTGTATTAGGCCGGCTATGTCAAGGTCAATACTCCTACCACTTTCTTGCAAGTACCATTTATTAGTTAGTTTTCTGGTATAAGTAATTAGTGAATTTATTTGTGAATTATTTCTACAAATATTTTAAAATGTCTGTTAGGTGCTATGTACTAAAGGTAAAGCTATGAGTAGGATGAATACTTCCTCTGTATCGTGAAGCTTAGAGCTACCTCTTCATGCACTTCTGGAAAAGAAAGAAAAATCCAACTACAGAGAAAATGTAAAAGCATTTATGACATTATGAAAACTTGTATTTAACATTCATTTTAGGCTTTTAAAATTTATTTGCCATATTTTAGATGGGACCATGTTTTCATGTAAAATCCTCAAAAATAGAAAGCTACATATTCTCATTCATTCTATTTCCCATTTCTTACATTAGACTTATTCAACAACAATTTTTGTGTATCCTACTGAAAATTTAAACATTAAGAAAGTATATATTTTAAATTTTAATCTCATTACAATGAGAAACTGATTACTTTCTCCTATCAATTTTCTATGTTAATATACATCTTAGAGCTATTTCCTTGTCAATTTATATGGCATTAATCATTTTATAAATGCTGTCCAGTATTCCACAGGCATATATAGTAGTCTCCTTCACTCTTGTAAGAGTAGTCATTTATTGTATCGTATCTCTCCAAATATTTCTGTTACAAAAAAGTACCACAGAGAATGTGGCTCTACAGGTCTCTTTGTGCACATTGCAAATAGTTTTGGAGAAATTCCGAGAAAAAGACTTGCCACACCAAATTACATGCACACTTTGGTGGGGGAAATGAGTTGTTAAATGGGTGTAAAGTCTTGGGTGTGCTAGATGAATAAGTTCTTTTTTTTTAAAGATTAAAAAATTTTTTAAATTTATTTTTGGCTGTGTTGGTTCTTTGTTGCTGCGCGCAAGGGAGCGGGGGCCACTCTTCATTGAGGTGCGCGGGCTTCAGTAGTTGTAGAATGTGGGCTTCAGTAGTTGTGGCTCACAGGTTCTAGAGTGCAGGCTCAGTAGTTGTGGCACATGGGCAACTATGGGATCTCCCCGGATCAGGGATACGAACCCGTGTCCCCTACATTGGCAGGCGGATTCTTAACCACAGCGCCACCAGGGAAGTGAATAAGTTCTAGAGATCTGCTGTACAACATAGTGTGTAGAGTTAACAACATTGTATGGTGCATTTCAACTTTGTTAAGAAGGTGGATCTCATGTTAAGTGTTCTTACCATGAGGGGGAGAAAAAAAAGAGAAAATAAAATTTAAAAATAATGCCCAAAACCAAAGGGTTGCAAGGAAACCATGGGCAGTTTTGGCTATGTTTATTACCTTGATTGTGGTAGTGGTATCATGGGTGTTTGCATATGTCCAGACTCATCAAATTGTACACATTAAATATGTGCAGTTATTTATATATCAATTATACCTCAGTAAAGCTGTTAATAATTATTTTACTAAAGATATGAAATTGCACACCAGAAAATCAGTATCAGTTTAAACCCTCTGCTAGCAATGTACAAAATGATGCATTTCCCATAACCATTTTCCATTCTGAATTTATCACATTAAAAATTATATGCAGGCAAGTGATTAGGAAGAGTTATATACTACATTTTGTTAAAATATACACTTTCCTGATAATTACTTAGGTTGAATATCTTTTCATACATTTATTGGACATTAATATTTCTTGTGTATTTAGTCTGTAAATTTGTCTTCATATTCATTGCTGGTTCTCTTATCATATGTAACTATTTAAAATTCTAAGGTATTTAAAATACTACAAAAAGAGGTAGCAATCCAAATACCACAAGTCAGGATAAAAGGTCTATTAACGTGATTTTAAATGTCTTTGTGTATACACACACAAATCAAAAGCGATCCTATTATGCATGTATTTATCTCAAGAGCTTTTTTAAAATCTAGACAAAGGATGTGGTCCTTTATTATGCTAATTACTATACAAAATCAAACCTTTTTAAATGCAATATATTCATCTCTAGTATAGATGTACACAATTTATTTGACTAATGTCCTATGAGTGGATATTTTAAATGTTGACAGTTATGTGCTATTACAAGCAACATAGCAATGATAATCTTTACATGTGTGTACACACACACGCACACACACACACACCACATGCATGCACCTTCTCCATTAACATCTTAGAGTACATTCATTGACATGGAACAGCTGGGGCAAACAATATGCACATTTTAAACATCGATACATACTCTAAAAGTTACCTTTTACAGAGATGGCACAAATTTACAGATTATTAGAGAATTTGTTTTCATATAGCAATAAAAAATCCTGGAACTATATGGTTTACTTTTTCTAATTGGCTGATCAGTTAAATGGCAAAAATATTTTATTATTGTTTTAATTTGAATTGGTTTATTAATATGCTGAATGTTCAATACTTATTGGTCAACTGTGTTTCTTCTTTTATGAATTACTTATTCATATCTTTACATTTCTTGGGAATTTTTCTTTTTCACACTGATTTTTAAGGACACAAATTTTTGCCTATTGTAAAATTGAATAAATAGTCCTGTTTATCATTTTAAAATATTTGCACTGTACAGAATTGTAACATTTATGTAACTTAAGTTAGAATAGTACTATTATTATGTCTTTTTTTCAGTCTTTTTGTCAGTTTTATAGTTAATTTTTCTAGCTCAAGGTTTTCTAATTCAATGGCAATTTATATGGAGGTATATTTCTGGATTCTTAATTACATTTATCAGTCTTGTACTGATACCAACCATTTAATGAAATTCATTATAATGTATTTTGGTAACAGACTGGAAATCTTCCTATAGTAGTTTTTATATTTAGGAATTTTTCATTTACCAATATTTTTCTTTCAAGGATGAACACTAAAAGCATTTGTAAAATGATGGTAAAAGTCATGAAATCATTTTAATGTAAAATATTATTAGTGTAAAATATTAAAAATATTATTTAGTGTAAAAATATTATTAATAAATTCAAAGGAATATCAATTAAGCTTCAACAAATATTTTTGGATAGAAACTGACAAACTAATTCAAAATTTTATGTGGAAATGCAAAGTACCTGGCAGAGCAAATATAATTTTGAAAAAGAACAAAATGAGAAGACTTAAAATTGGTTAGCTAGGCTTAATATTGATAAGCTCTAGTATAAACCCGAGTAACCAATGTAGCATTTGTATGACATAGACAAATAGATCAATGGAACAAAATAGGGAGTCTAGATTGATCCATGCATATATGGTTAACTGATTTTTGACAAAGATGTTAAGATAAGCCAATGGAGAAAGATATGTTTTCAATAAATGGTGCTGGATTAACCTAGATATTTTTTTGGAAAAAATGAGACTTTACATTTACTTCATACCATGCACAAAAAATTAATTTATGATAGATCATATACATGAACATAACACTTAGAAACATGAAACCTCTTAAAACACATAGATGACTATATTTGCAAATTTAGGGTAGGCAAACATTTCTTGGAGAAGACATAAAAAGCCCAAACAGAAAACAAAAAAGGTAACTTGAAATTCATCACAATTAACAACTTCTGTTCTTCAAGAGATACTGTTAAGAATCAAATGCGGGCTTTCCTGGTGGCGCAGTGGTTGAGAGTCCGCCTGCAGATGCAGGCAACACGGGTTCGTGCTGCGATCCGGGAAGATCCCACATGCCGCGGAGCGGCTGGGCCCATGAGCCATGGCTGCAGAGCCTCCGCGTCCGGAGCCTGTGCTCTGCAACAGGAGAGGCCACAGCAGTGAGAGGCCTGCGTACCGCAAAAAAAACAACAACAAAAAAGAAAGAAACAAATGCAATGCCACATACAGTGCCATCCCCAATGATCCTCACCTTTTCATATCCATGTCCTTGTATAACACCCAGCCTTGAATGACTTCCTTCTAATCCATAGAATATGGCAACTTTGGAGTGATGTAACTTCTATGATTACATTACAAGAAAAATTGCGAGCACTGGTTTTGACTAAGTGAGCTGCTAGTTCAGAGAGGTCTATAGGGTATGGAACTGAGGGCCGCCTCCAGGCAATAACCAGTGAGAAACTGATGCCTCAGTCCGACTGTCCTCAAGGAACTAGATTCTATGAAGAACAGCAAAAATTAGCTTAGAACTGGACCAATCCCATTTGAATATTTAGATGAGATCCAATCTTGGCCAACACCAACACATATGGAGAAACTTTACGTTCATATATTACCAGCAGAAATGCAATATGATTTAGGCACTTTGGAAAACTGTTCGGCAGTTATTTATATAATGAAAGTGTATCCACCATATAATTAACAATTCTACTCCTATGTATTTACTGAAGAGAAATTTGAAGACAAATTACCATAAATTGAATGGCTTAAAACAACAAAAATTTATTTTCTTACATTTCTGGAGGCTAGGATTCTGAAATTACGTTGTCAGGGCCAAGCTCCCTCTGAAGACTCTTGAGGGAGAATCCTTTCTTGCCTCTTAGCTTATGGTTGTTGTTGGCAATCCTTGGCATTCCTTGTCTTGTAGTTGTATCACTCTGCCTCTGTCATCACATGGCCTTCTGGGGGGTGTTTGTATGTCCAGATGACCCTCGATTTATAAGCTCACCAGTTACTAGATTTAGGGTCCACCCTAATCTAGTACAACCTTATGTTAAATTGATTCCAAAGACTCTGCAAGGACCCTATTTATGAATAGGGTCATATTCACAAGTCCCAGGTAGTTATGAATTTTGCCAGGACACTATTCAATCTTGTACAGTTTTCTTCCTAAAAATCTATCACCCTGGTCTCATAATGAAAAAAAAAAACACAAACTAAAATTGAGGGACATTCTACAAAATATGTCACCAGTACTCCTCAAAACAGTCAAGGTAACAAAAAACTGTCACAGACCAGAGGAGAATTAAGGAAACATAATGACTAAATATAATGTGGTACCCTGGATTGGATCCTGGTACAGAAAAAAGATATTAGTGCAGACACTGACAGAATGCAAATAAAGTTTACAGTTTAGTTAACAGTAATGTACCTAGGTGGTTTTATTATTTTTGACAAATGGACCATGGTTATCTAAAATATTAACAATAGGGGAAATCGGTTTACATGGGAACTCTCAGTATTCTGTTTACCACTTTTCAATACATCTAAAATTATTCCAAAATAATGTAGTTTTTAAAATACAAACTCTGGGGTGTACTCAGGGGAAATTTAGCTTGGATGATTTGAGATAGTGTTTTTGAGGACTTTGTATTCAAGATTCAAGTAAAAACACAGGTACAACCAAACCTGCAAATTGTGGGGAATGAAGCCTTTGGGGCAGCGCACACTACAGCCAGTGAACAGGTAGTGGGAGGGAAAAGTGCTCCGGGTATTGGAAGAAATGAAAAACTTCAGAGTGACAAGGAATTAGAATTTAACCAAAAAATAAAGGAAGGAAATAAGACAAAGAAGAAGAGAGAAGAAAGAGGAGGAAGAGAGAGGAGAGAAAGAAGGGGAGAAAAGAGGGTGGGAGGAAGGAAGGACGAAAGGACAGAAGGAAGGAAGAACACTTCTATAGTACTTTCTATGGGCCAGGCATCATTCTAAACACTTTGCACGTATGAGCACCTCTAATCCTTGCCTCAACTGTAAATGGTGTGTATTCTTGCTATCTCCCATTTTACTGCTAGAAAAACTGGCTCCAAAAGGTGGTAACTCGCCCAGCCACTGCATGACTAAAAGGCAAAGCTGTGACAGTCTGGCTTCAGTCCACATTTACCTACCGCATCATTGTCCTGAATGTAGTGGGAGCCTGAGTGCCACATCACTCCTTAGAAGGCTAACACCTGAACTCAGAGGAAAGAGGATAGTGATTTGGGCTGGGAGAGAGTGAACTGGATGGGTTTGAGGTGACTTCTAGGTAAAATCAAGTGGGACTGTTGGTAGATTAGATGCAGGTAATGAGGGAAAAGAAAGTACCAAGAATGATTCTCCAACTTCTGGCTTGATTGGATTATTTACTAAAATAGGTAATAGCAAAGATGTTTGGTGAGAGATACCAAGATTTTAGTTTTTTTCTTAAAGTTTGAGATGCTAAAGAAATGTCCAAGTAGTTGCGTCAAAAGCTCAGTGTTTTCATCCCTCTTTCCCAAGGTGAGAAGAGATATGTGAAGATCACCTGACTGCTGGTGAAAGGGAAGATGACCCCAGTGCAGGTACTCAGGCTTCCCTCCAGGTCACCCCAGGTCACTGACTCAGGTAGCTATTCAGCTGTGTTGTCTGAGAGCTCTGTCCACAGTGGATTATTTTCCTTGAGACTGAGCCATTCTTCCTTGCTGACTTGGCCCTTCTCCCTGTTATTTGTGCTGCAGACTCTCATGAATATGTAGTGGGCATGTCGTCGGCTCACGTATTGGCCTTTTCTGTATCCTATGCACGAACCAGCATCCCTTCCCTCTTGTGAGGGGATGGAATGGGGTCCACACATACTTCATCAGGCCCTCGCTTCGCCTAACCCCAACGAAACACCTTTTACTGTGACGTAGTGAGCCTAACTGCAGAGAACCAGAGCACAAGACAATTTTGCTGTCAGCTGCCCTCTCAATCTATTTGCATCCCAAAAAGGAAAGTCAGAACACAGGATGGCCCAAATCCCTTCTCTTCCTCTTCTCTTTCCCTTTCCTCTAGGGATCAGGAAATTTAGCTTTTTCTCATTGCTCGATGTCTGGAACTTCCCCTATATCGTATGATTTTTCTTTCATAGCTGGTAACACTCATCCCTTTTTAATGGGATCATGAAGTTGGAATATCTTTGGGAGAACGAAAATATACATCTGTGAAAAAGTTTAATTCTTTCAAAATAATTCTCCCATTGTTCTCCTTTACACCAATGAATCTTCATTATCATCCCTTCACCAGTCAACAGGATTTTAGGTGCTAGATCGGGAAAGATGGTTTCTAACCATTGTCCTGCTCCCCCAATTTAGGTACAAATTAGGGAACTGGGCAGCCCTCTTCACTGCTCAGAGGAGTGAATGTTTGAAGGAGTTGAGTGAATTTTAGAGAGTAGATGCACTTAAGCAGCAAGGTTTGTGGTTTAGACTGAAGAAAAGACAAATGGTTCACATCACGGGATATTAAGAGAGATGTTAAATTAATTCAACACAAAATTTCGCTGTTTGAAAATGACTGTGTTTAACTGAGCACCCCACTGTGCTTTGATTGAGAGGCCCTGTCAGAACTGTTGTTTTCAAGCAGGAAATACATATCTAGAATCTATTTTGTATGTTTGTGAAACTTCAAAGCATGTGATGAATTGCAGAAATCAGATGTGTTTCCAGTTTCCTTTTCCATACATGATTGTCAATAGAGTATCATAGCATCCATACAGTGGTCAGTTCAATCTTGGCTTGTTTTATTTCTTTTAAGTTATGTTTTACCTTTAAACATTAGGACTTAGGATGCCTTTGTAAATAATTTCCTAGGTTGTGCTTTCACAAATCTTTTTATGTGACCAAGTTCTTGAGACCTACATTAGTTGCAAGAGCCCACCTTTTTATTTCATGTTGTATTCATATATTTTCAGCTTCATCCTCTTTCCTCATTTTTAGTAAAAATAATTCCTTCTTAGAATTACAATGTTTTATTATTTTCTCACACGCGTAAGAATATTTCCATAAGAATCAAACAAACCAAAATGGGAAAAGTAGAAGATAGGTACTTGATTCATACTAATTCTGCAACTTTAGTCTCGATTGCTTTCCCTGGATCCTTAAAGCTGCCATCCTATCTGACAACAGGTCAAAAAATCTTAGCTCCTGAGGCAATCTCAATGGGATTACAGCCCCTGCCCCTCCAAACAAAACAAAAAGAGAAGGAATTTCAGACCAATTCACTGTGTCTGGATATAGATTCCCACTGCCATAGACTTGTTCGTATATTGCATCTTAGGTCTACCTTGCCGCCAATCATTCCAAGTTCCCTCTTAATCTCCTTTTCCAGTTTGTCGATGAAGTCAAATGGGTAGATTGTCAGTTTAGTCCCTACTATGAAAATGATTAACGTACTTTCTATGATGACGCATGCACTAACGTGTACTTTAGGTAGTTGTATTCTCATTTTTTAAAAGATTTTAGAGACAGAAATGATGCCTCCTTTTTGTTTGAGTGATTATGATTATGAATGAGGTTGTATTTGAAGCAGTTTGATGTCCTTAGTCAATTATTTCTTTGACTCTTTCTCATTCATCTAACCCCAGCCATTTCTGGGAACTTTCCCAAGGGTTCTGTTGCACTCTGATCTTCACCGTTAGAGGATGCTTTGCTCCAGGTGATAATTGCTTGGCTTCCTGCAAAGTGAGTCCCCTTGAGGTCAGAGGCTGTGACATCAAATCTGAATGGTGAACCCTAGCATTTGGGGTCTCAGTAGGTGCTGAAACAATGAGCAATGGATAACATAATCTAAGACTTCTCTTTCCCTTCAGCGTATGCATGATTTTTTTCTTAACATTAGACATATAAATACAGTAACTTATTCAATGCCAGGCAGAAAGTCACTACCTTTAATTACAATTTGTAGTACTGAAATATAAACAAATAAATAGAGGATAAATATTTGGGACACAATGAATACCCTAGATCGATGTCAGAAAATAGACTAAATAATTCTTAAATAAGTGATTTATGTGGTGATTTGGAGTATATACTTGAGAGAGAGCAATGGAAGCCTCTATTATAGAACTATTAATTTATTAATTACTGTGGTCAATGGTAAAATCACTTTTCATCTTCATTGATCTTCCCCCGTGGTTACTAATTGACATAGAATTCTTTGAGAAACAGAATTACATAAGATCTGTGACTGTTCACATAATTAATACATTTTTACAAAGGTGCTTTGAATATTGCTCCATAATTTAAGAGGAAATTAGAACTTTTCATGAGAAAATTGGAAAATGGCATGGCAGGATATTTTCCTTATTAAATTTATTAAGTGGTAAGTTGGTAACTATTGATAAGATATGGTTTTTATAGTTGGGCCATAATATGATTTTTAAGTTTTAATTCTGTTTTGAAAACAGAATTGTGATCTGTGTTTTGGCTAAATATGTACACCTTTTGCTTAATGTAAAAATTTTAGAAGGTTTTCTACTGTTTATCTTCCCGAGATAATTGCAGTCATTTGATAAACAACTCTCTAACACAGCATTGTAAATCAACTATGCTTCAATTTTGGTAATTATGTGCATAAGACATATGACATCATTCTACATATTCCTTTTTTTTCCATTTTTTAAATTAAATTTTTATTAAAAATTTTTTATTAAATTTAAAGTTCTATTTGGTTTGTTTTTTTATTTTCTTTTTAAAAACTTTTTTTTGGAAATAATTTTAGCCTTACAGAAAACTTGGAAAAATAATGCAGCAAGTTTACATATAGCCTTTACTCAGCTTCCTGTGATGTTAACAACATATTATACCCAGGGTGTATTTATCAAAACAGGGACATTAACATTGGTACAATGCTATTAACCAAACTATAGACCATATTCAAATTTGACTAGTTTTCCACTAATGTCCTTTAAAAATTTTTTCTAAACTAAAAAAAATTTTGTTTATTTATTGATTGATTGCTATTTAATATATTTAGCTTCTACATTTTTTTCACTGTCAGCACAAATATGTCTACCTTTCAGTTGCAGTGCCTACTAAGTATTCCATTGAATGGAAACACTAAATTCCTAACAAACTCCCACATCTTGAATGCTTAGGCTGTTTTTAATTTTTAACTTTTAAATTATGTTGCATCAACTATCCTTAAAAGTACTTGCCCTTAGAAAAATATTCTGAAAATGATATCATGACACTGAAGCCTCAGCATGTTTCAAAATTTTATACACCCCTGATTACCTTCTAGACAGGTTTTACTTTTACACGTCAGCCTGAGGAGAAGGCGAGTACCTATTTCTCTGAGGAAAGCAACTTGAAATTCAGACCTGCTGATATTGCAGTTTGCACCCAAGTATAAAAGCAACCAGCCTGACACATGCAGGAACAATTTATTTTTTAACATGATAAAATTTGAAATAACTGAATTTAAGTACAGTATAGGTTCTCCCTAACTTATAAGGCATTTTTATAATACCACTGTAAGGTATTGTTTGGGTAAGAAAGGGTGCAATTTATAGCAAAATTTCCCATAAATTCCATTAACTAAATTGTCCATATTTTATGTGCTGCTTATGTTTTCATATCAGCCCGTAGACGCTACTTTACTAGTAATATACCTAAACCAGTATATTTACATTACTAGACTGAATTTCTCAAAAGTGTATAGTATGAGGTGGAAAAGTCTCTTTTTCTATTCCTAGCCTGTTCCTAAATAGACAACGTCCTAGATTTATTTCTGTAGTCCTTTCTGGTATTCTGGTCCTTCCTTTCCAATACCCCAAAGACTGCATACAGTTCCATGCTCAAAATATATTTTCCTGTTCCTTAACCTAAAAAAAATGGCTAAGTTTGTTGATCTTAACTTGCTTCTGGGGGAAAGCAAGGCAGTTTAACTCACGTTCACTAAAAAGTTATCAAACAGAGAAAGACAAATATCATTTGATATCACTTATATGTGGAATCTAAAAAAATGATACAAATCAACTTATTTACAAAACAGACTCACAGACATAGAAAACAAACTTATGGTTATGAAAGGGGATAGTGGGAGAGGGTAATTCAGGAGTTTGGGATTAACATATACAAACTACTATGTATAAAATAGATAAACAGCAAAGACCTACTGTATAGCACAGGGAACTATATTCAATATCTTGTAATAACCTATAATGGAAAACAGTCTGAAAAAGAATATATATATATATATAGTCGCATATATATATATATATATACACATATATGTGTATATATGTATAGCTGAATCACTTTGCTGTACACCTGAAACTAACACAGCATTGTAAATCAACTATGCTTCAATTTTAAAAAATGATTAAAAAAAAGAGTAAATGACTTATGCCCTACTAAGCTTATTTGGAGAGTTACTTTTGACAGTGACTTGAATATATGTAGGAACTGTAACAAAGTGAAGTGTGTTGAAATGAGTTATGAAATAAACATTTCAGGCAATTTGAGTAAATTATTTTTGATATTTTAAAATTGAGACACAACATGCATGCAATAGAGTACACCTAGTACATTAATCTGACATGTACAGCTTAATGATTTTGTATATGTACACAGATTTAATCACTATCCAGATTAAGATATAGAACATACCTAGGGTTACATTAGAGTTCCTCACATGCTTTCCCAGTCTATACAAGACACACACAAACACACACACACACACGCCCCAAAAGTAACTGCTATTTTGACATTCTAACTTTCATTTTTCATTAGATTTGTCTGTACTTGAACAATTCTTATTGTGTAAATATTCCATTTATCTCCTGATGAGTGTTTGAATCATCTAGTTTGGGCTGATAACAGTACTACTGCTATGAGTATGAGTTCTTGTGTAGATAGATATACTTGTTCATGTACAAGCCCTTGTGTAGACAGACTCATTCATGTACAAGTCTTTGGGTAGATAGATACACTCATTGCTTTAGGGGTAGGATTGCTAGGTCATAGAGTAGGAGTATGTTTCACTTTATCACAACCCCCGAAACAATTTCAAACTTAGTGGTACTGATTTACAACCTGACTAGATATGTAAGGGAGTTTTTATTGCCCTATATACTCACCACTAGTTGACACTGTTAGTCATTTTAGCTACTTTGTTGAGCTTAGTGAAAATGTGTTTTTTTGCACACAGGAGGGCATAAAAACAAGAGTAGTTTATTACAATCATGCAAAATAAAAGATCTCTCAGAGTTCCTGAACTATGTAATGTTTTATAAACATATATTTTAAGGTTATCATTGTTTTTCCTGTCTTTCAACTATTCTAAGATTTTTTTCCTACATTTTAACATTTGTGTTCTTGGGATTTTTCTTATGACTGAGGATATTCACTGCTGTTATTAGTTAGGTGGCCGTTTTTTTACGGTTGTCATTGATTACATGTAATAATAAACTTGGTTCTACTGTTTGTGTTGTCATTTCTTCAGTTGCAGTTAAATTACATGCAGTGAGTTTAATTGCCTTTTGAAATATATTCAAAAGATTACACAATGACTTGGTACTAAAGAAAAGTTAGTATGTATAGAAAACAGCACAGAAATAGAGCAGTGGACACATATTTTTAGTGACACAAATATTTATTGTAAGAGGAATATCTTCAATTGGCCAAAAAATCTCTTTTGGGGGGAGGGGCAATCTCTAATTCATTTAGTTTGTATTTTAATTTTTGTCTATGAGTGAGAGAAACAAATGATAAAAAAACTTTGTGTAAATAATTCTAAAAGAGCTCTTTTGATAAGAACAAAATTACAACTCTAAAATTATTAGAAAACATTGTGTCCTGGTTGTCACCTTTTTTTCCTTGTTAATGCTACATCAAATAATGGTGCTGGGTAAAATATATGGCATCTTAAATTCAATGAATTACAGTATTACTGTCTGTGCTCTTGTTTCTGCTTTTCAGTGCTTTGTACATTTCCCCACCCTCCTTCCTTCAGGGTCAACTCGGGCTGCTGTCTCAGCAGAGAAATGTGGCCTCTCTATCTGGGAATGAGATTGTCTTATCTGTTTTCTAGATAGAGATCATTTAGTCAGTTGAGACTGTCTGCAAACAGAATTTATGAAATTAAAATTGGGAGAAATGGGAAACCTAATGACAATCATTCTTATTTGCTGCTTTTCTGGATTTACCCTGTCTTTTTCGGTAATTGGTTCAGTTACTATCCTAACCTCTTCTTACTGACTTCTTCAACTATATGTCAGATGTTTTCTGCAGCCAGTATTTACACAACAGCAAGGGATCAATTTTGAAGTCAAGTTGCTAATATGTCTACTCTTTTACAATGAGTCTCATGAATTTTCTCCTTATGTCAGCCCACAGAGTCTACGCGTCCCATGCGCCTGCACAGCTGGCAACAAGACCTTTGGAAAGGTTTTTCCTATTGTTTGCCTGTATCCAGACACATTTTGGTCATCATGTAGCCTTTTATTAATACCTTCTTCCATTTTTAAGTTTGAAGGTAATTCAAAAAAATTCTTTTGATTGGTTGAAATTTACACAAAACTATTGAGAATGCATGTCCAGGCTTAGCATTTGATTGCTTCCTTGAAGAAATTGACACATCAGTCCAGAAACTATGTTTCATGAAATTTCCTAAGAGGCCAAAGATATTTTTCATTTTCAGAAAAGCAAATTAGCGTATAATGGACCTCATTATTGTTCTTTGATGAATATTTTAAAATAAGATATATTTTGGTCTTTAATAACTATATGTTAAAGGATGCATTTTATCCATGAACTTCAGATTTGATCTATACATAATATACAGGGTTGAGATAGGCAAGGAAGGGAGATAGGAAAGAAGAGGAGAAATGATCTCTTTTTGTCCATCTTCTCCTCCTGAGCAGTCTCATCTAAATGGGATTCTTTGTACTAAGATGTCTAAATTTTGGATACCTCATATACTCTTGATATTACATATTAGTTTGAATCATAATAAATTACTGTTCATGTAGGTCAAGGTTGGTCACAAATGACAATTTTACATGGTTCAACATAATACATAGGAATGACAGCTAAATTCCACAAAAATGTACCATAAAGACATGATATATACCAATGTTTTAACTATGATGATGGGGAACCAGAAAGATATTATTTGATGCTCATGTTGATATATTATTAGATTTTATATTCATAATGTAAAAAAGGTGTATATAAAAATAATTTATTGTGCTTCCCTGGTGACGCAGTGGTTGAGAGTCCACCTGATGATGCAGGGGACAGGGGTTCGTGCCCCGGTCCGGGAAGATCCCATATGCTGCGGAGCGGCTGGACCCGTGAGCCATGGCTGCTGAGCCTGCGCGTCCGGAGCCTGTGCTCCAGAACGGGAGAGACCACAACAGTGAGAGGCCTGCATATAGCAAAAAAAAAAAAAAAAAAAAAAAAAAATTAGTATTTGGGTTAATACCTCTAAAGTAAAAATATATATTTATATGACCAAATAATTACTGACAGAGTTGCGTACTTGTAATGTTGGAAAAATCACTTAACTCTCCAGGGCTTATTTTTACTTTTTAGTAAAATGATGATAATAAAACCCTACTTTCCTTATAGGGCTGTTGAGAGTGGATGATATCACAAAAGGAAATTAATCTAAAAAAGATTACATAATTCAATACATTATAATATTAGATTCTCCTTTACTTCTTATGTGAAGAAGTTACATAAATTTACAAGTTTTTTTCTTTTCTTTTGCTACCTAGAAAATCATTTGATGCTGGGAAAAAAGGAAACACAATCCCCTTAACATTGCTCTAGGCTTCCACATACACCCTAGGCTGATACTGGAGGAGAAAACATTTCTCTAAAATGAGTCTGCCCCTTCCAAATAGCTATTTCGAGCCTGGTTTTGTGTACAGGAAAGAACTGCCAAGAAGAGAAATATACTTGAATAATGAGCCTATCATCTGGGGAGGAGGAAGCAGATTTCAAGGCAGAGAGGGTGAGGCAAACTAAGGATAGAGATTATCACCCACTTATGTACTAATCTGAAGCACCAACTCCATTAGCTTTGGCAGGAGACCTCACATGTGTACCAGACTTGTACTGTCAAAACCTGTGCTGGATTCGCAGAGCAAAATACTTAGACCACCCTGATACAACTGCACAGGAGAGTTGGTCTAGATTAAGCAACTGTGGAAAAGTTAGTCTTCTAAATTAGATCACCGGACAAGAACAACCTCTATTATGAAGTGAAATACACTGGAAATGGGAGGTAGATGGTGCTTAATGTGGAGGCTTGAAGGAGGTACAGCTGCAGAGATGACAGACTTGAGAAAGTTTAGCTTGGGCCATTGTAATTATAATTAGTGGTCGCTAAGTTTTATCAATCACTGTGTATGTGCCAGATTTTGCTGTAAACGATTTCAATGTTTTATCCTCACAACAACTATATGATCATCCTGATTTTGGTGCTATTAAGGTTCCCCTTTCACAGATGAGTTAACTGAGTCTCAGTGCCATAAGTAAATTGCTTAAGACTACAGAACTAAGTAAGCACCAGAATTGGGTTCTAATCCTGGACCTTCTGACTCCAGAAGAGGCCCCTTTGACCTTTATGGCAGGTGGTTTCTCCTTTCGGCTTCCCACGCCATTTCTCTCCATGTCTTATAATTTTAGCATACAATCTTACAGTTTTCTTTCTTTAGTGTTTCCTTCCCTTCCTGTAAACCCTAATGACCCATAAATATTTGGATGCAGTTATCACCAAGGCAAGGGAGGTATGATGGGATAAATCTCCCAGGACTGTTAACACCAATGCATTAGCCAAAACTTGCTGTCAATAGCAGCATTCACCTAGGGTGCTGTGTTCTCTGTGGTCCACGTGGCAACCAGCAGCAAGGTGATTTTAGGCTCACAGTTGGGCAAAATGATGGGAGAAGATATGACAGACAAAAAGGATTGTGGGGTAAGTGGGAATGCTCCTAACCCAGCTGCCCGCTTCCCTGTCCCCCAAACTGATAACAGACATGTAATTTTACATGGCCTGAAAATTTCCTAATGAAAAAACATTTCAAGAAAGACAAAATGCAAACTACCGAAAATAAGATCAGAGATGTATTATGGATTTTACTTCCTCATTTTAGATTACCTGACTAGCTTACCAATTTAACTGTTGTAAACTGTACATTTAGTGATTAAAAATAATTATTTTCAGTACCTAATAATTATCAGGTCAAAAAAATTATAGCATATAGAATAATCCAGTTTACTATTAAATTTCACATCTTGTAACTTGTATTCCTTTCCTCCAGCAGCTTAGCAAGAGGTTTTTGTAGCTTCCTTCTGCATGTGAAGCTTGTTCAGGATAACAAAAGCTACTGTCTTACAATCGACAATTCACAAAAGGGCATTACAAGATTGAGATCCTGTGTGTGAGAGTGTTTCAACTCGTTCTGAGAGAAGAATGAATTTCTTGGCTGTGATAGTTGTTCTCAGGAACTATCACTTTTCTTGCCTGTAAAAAGTACCTAACTGATTTGTCACCAAGTGCAAGTCATCCAAAGCCCTAACAAAGATAGCAGTATATGGCGTGCTTGATTGGAGGTATTATTTTTTACTCCCTGGGGACAATCCCATAACAGGTATTTTGCTCCTGTGACATTTTAGGCAGGCCCCTGTTATGAGTAAGGTAACATAATTTCATTTTACTTTTAGTATAATTTTCGGCTGGAAGGATTTTGAGTCTTAATCTGCAGTGCCCTCAGGAATGTTCCCTTAGATTTCATTTTAGATTTTTTTTTTTCTCCATTGATTTTCTCAGGTCCTTTGTAACTTGTGCTGCACTTCTTTATTCATTGTGTAAATTTTAGGTAATAGAAATACAGTATTATAGGCACAACTTCCTGTATCAATTTATGTCTATAATTTCTCCTTTATTAACCTGCTCTTTCTAATATGGTACTCTAATTGGTAGTGAAGAGATTGCCTAGATTCAAGGGCTAGATACTTATATGAGTATTACCTAGTTAAACTAAACTTCCCCTTAGTTCTCTCCAGTGCTAAATGCAGCTGTGTTGTTAAACTTCCTTCGGGCTATCACTTAAGGATATTGTAAAGTTAACATAGTTATTAAGTCAACTTAAGACCCAGAGTCTTATCTTTTCAATAGAATAAAAATATCATTTGACTATATATTCAGTGATTAGATTCAAATTTTATTTAACATTTAAAATATTCAGTGAGCAAATTCTATGTCTCAGTGACATCTGGGAGAATCAGGATTCAACCATATATACAAGAGATGAAAATCCTAGCTTTCACAGGGTTTAGTGACATAGGAATTGGCTTTTCTAGAGGTAAATGGACCATGTTAGATGTTTGTAATATGTCTTCTCTGACCATAGGCAAATACTGAACAGTAATTTAATTAAATTCTGGAGGGAAACATAATCTAATCAGACTTTTGACGATTATAGAACATATCAAAGAATGGCATTAATTATCTAAGATTATCACAATGTGACAGACTTGTGGTCATTCATATTTGAGAATGTTAATTTTTGTTAAAATTAATTTAAATTTTAGATGGGATGCACATCCATTTTTAAAAGTTGCAAGAAAATAGAGGAAGGGGCTGCACAATTATATTTTGAAATAATATTCAATAGTTTTGCATTCTCAGTAACTAATTTTAGCCCACAAAGCCTCCACCTTCATAATTAGGTTACAGAGTTGTATGTTGCTCTAGGAAAATGCTGGCTACCTAAATGCTGTACCAAATTTGTGGCAGAACACGTATATGACTCTAGGCGTACCTATTTGCAATACTGCTTGCTGAATGTATTTAGTAAAGATAGCTGAGTTATGTTAGCTGGTTCATGTGGTACCAAGAGAATTGTACCTAGATATAAGAATGGCTAACTATGAGACTTAATGGATAGGTTGGTTGCTGTATTATGAGGCTAAACCACCAAGCATTCTCCCTCTGCCAGTTGCAGGGAAAGCTGTGGTCTAGAACTTATACCTGATATTTTTCGTGAGCTTCGGATGAAACTACTATTTGAATGTGTGCTCTTTTGCATGCTTTGCCTCTTTTTCAAAAGTTAAATAAAACTACGTCTGGAACATATTGTATCACACAAACTTTTTCAATAATTTCAAACCAGTGGATACTGTCAGTGGTCATGTAGCTTGCAAGTAACACTCCCCTGCAACCTTCACCTTGTCTACATACAGCCATTGTATCTGACCTAGAAGAACAAGATATTACAAAGCAAATGGAAAATGGCAGATGATGTCTACAACAAGAAGACGACAGGATATGAGAATTAGAACATCAGATCATAAAAATTGTCCACCAATACCAATCGCTTAGAAGAAAAACTGTTGACACACTCTCTGAATCAGAATTAAGAATCCTTAAATAAGAAATTACAGGCATAATAAATTTCTTATTCAGAAATATTAAAAAATACTCAGGAAATGAATGAACAAAATCAAAACAAACAAAAAATTAGGAAGACATTAAATGAGAATTAAACTAATAAAATAATTAAAGAAAATTTTTTTAATAATTGAAGAGAAATTTCAAGAAAAAGAAAAAAATATTATTTTGGACTGAAATACAAAATGACCAGAGGGAAATTAGATTTGACCAGAAATATAATACAGTGAAAAAAATAATGAAGAAAATAATTTTTTAAATAATTTAAAATGGATCATAAAAGAAATGAACTATCTAGAAAAGAAATCCATTATATTTTAATGGAATTTTGAAGAAGAAAAAATAATACTACATAAAAATATTAATACTAATATCCAAAAATTATGTCTGGAAACAAAAGAAGACCTGAATTTATTTTTAAAGGGGCCATCACATACCAGGAAAAATTAACGGAGTTTTCAAAATCAAGACATATTCTGATAAAATAATGATGTTAATAATAAATGAAAATAAACTCTCAAGGCCTTAGACAAAAAGACCAAATCAGCTATGCAGGAAGGAAAATCAAGTTGGCATTGGACTTAAATAAAGTCTACAAACCAAGAGAGACTTCAGCATTTTCAACAAAATAAAGGAAAGAAAGTGTGAAGAGAGATTTTATATTCAGCCAAGCTGTAATTCAAAATTCAAGGCTATAGAAAAGTTTTGGATATTGAAAAATTCAGGGAATGTGGTACTCATGAAAAATACCATAGAATCTACTAGGAGATTGGTTCATTCAATCAAGAATTAAAGGGTAAAAATTTCCAAAAGAACTGATGGAAGGAAGTAAATGTATTTAATTGCACATCTCATACTAAAACAAATGTGGATTCATGTATAGAAAAACAATATTTAACAATATAGAAATATTGCAATATTAAAACTGTGATCAGTAGGGTAAACAGAAAGAGAAAATGATATAAACTTATTCCTTGTCGCATTGTTAATACGTGGAAGTCAGATAAATCACATAGAGCTGAAACCCAATTAGTTGCCTAAATAAGGAAAAATGGGATTGAAGGCATTGTAACTATATTAGTACAAATATAGAAACCAGTAGACAAAAATGTGAGCATCCATAAAGACACAAAATAAAGCAATTAACTAAGTAAATTAGGGTCTGCATGGAGAAAAAAATCATATGGACAAAACATATTTTGATAAAGTAAGAACAATCAAATCAGTTGTGTAAATAAATACTGATGTGCTTCATTCAGGTACAAAAAAACAGAAATTTCAAATTAGCCAACAAAATGTAACCCCAAACATGCTGTATACAACAGATTACCATAAAATGAAGGAATCAGAAAGGTTAAAAAATAAGGGCATAGGAAAAAAAATAAAAATGGGAATAACAAGAAAGCAAGGGTTGTAATCCTCATATGAGAAAAAGTTCAGACTCAGACTTACAAATATTAAATGTGACAAGGATCATAGGCTACCTGTGTCTGCTAATTGGGGTTACCCAAAGAAAAAGTCAACCTTCTCTCTTGTATCTTTTTGACAGGCGGCAGCTTTACAACTTGGAGAGTTGGGCTCCTATCTGCTCTCATAGAGACTTCGAGTTAGAAGCCATGTCTTCCTTGATGGTTACATTTCAAAGGAATGGCTCCCAGGTCCTTGAGAAAATCATTCCTGGGATGTAGAACATTTATATCCCAGTGGGGAAGAGTAAAAATTTACAATTACAACTTTTCTAATGTAAGTACTAAGAAAAGGGAGGTCTGGCCTAGAGAGAGGAAAATACCTAAGTTTAGTCAAGGGAGAGAAAGTTAATGCCCTCTTGGTTATCACTTATATCAACATCAAATTAATTAGGATAAAGAAGGTAAAACATGACCCAAGAAACTTTTGAAGACAGTATTCTGTCTGCTCTCAGTTGGATATATTCTAAGCACGAATACAAAAGTAGTCTTGAATTTTCCTTGGTTTGTTATAGGTACTGTTATGGATTTTGATACAACTCTGGGTTCATTGTAAGATTGAGCAAGTGGTAACTAAATGCAAAGTGTATGCAGTAAGGGGATACTTAACTAAATCCTGGGGAAAGACTAGGAAGTTATCAAAGATATTACTGGGAAAACTGGGGACATTTGGATACTGTTCATTGTTAAATTTCTTGTACTTGATGATTTATTTTGGTTATGTAAAAGGATGACCTTATTTTTAGATACATCTTGAAATATTTGTTTGTGAAATGGCATGATGTCTGCAATATATTCTCAAATTTTCAGAATTGTGAATGAAAGAGAGAGTGGGAGGAAGGGAGAGAGAGAGAGAGAGAGAGAGAGAGAGAGAGAGAGAGAGAGAGAGAGAGAAAACACAAATTTGGCAGTGCTAATAATGCTGATAGTTAGGTAAATCTAGGTAAATGTTACTTATTGTACTATTCTTTTAACTCTTCTGTATGATTGAAATTTTCCAAAACTATAAGGTAGAGGAAAACTAGCCACCCCAAAATCAGTTAAAAAATACATTCTATACCAAACTGCTGAAATAATTATTTTCTAAAGTAAAATGACAAAAACAGTTTGTGCAGAGACTGTTATTCAAAGTTTGGTAAAACACAGAAATAACAAAAAAATAACTTATAGTCTTTGAGCTGCAAAATAGGCTATTAAAATTCATAGGAGAGATTGTAGTTTTAAACACAAAGGCTTTGTATTGCTGGAGAGAATGTTTTGATTTTGGAAAACTTGGCTTTGAGTTTTCCTACGGAACTTGATACATAAATGCTGTGCACCAAACCACAAGTGTCATATTTTGGATTGCCCAACTTTATTAATGCTTGGGGCACCAAAGATAATGTACGTATACCGTTATTTATAAATTATATGCATATAATGCTCTAGTAATATATTGTATACTTTGGAAATTTCATACAAAAATACAATAAAAAAGAAGACAAAACGGTAAATAGAAATAGGCGTTCAAATGTGGGTCACTTCAACTGCCCCCTGGGCAGTATACCTCATGCTTCAGTGACCTGTACTATGAGTGCTAGCTTTGTGAATACTATGCAGCAATGAAGGATTTTGGTTTACAGCTCCAAAGGAGAAAAAATTAAATGGCTGGTGAAAGACTGGGAAATTGGAAGGAGCAGCAATAGATTTAACTACAGATGGAAGTCTCTAAAAAGTGACTCACATTCCTCAAGACAGAACTTTAATGTGGTGGAGCTGGGGAAGAAGTGCCAGATAATCTTGGCAGAATCCAGGAATACTTGGTCTTGTGCTTATCTTCCAAAGA
Organism: Lagenorhynchus albirostris; assembly: GCF_949774975.1. Classification (NCBI taxonomy): domain Eukaryota; kingdom Metazoa; phylum Chordata; class Mammalia; order Artiodactyla; family Delphinidae; genus Lagenorhynchus; species Lagenorhynchus albirostris. Next base: position 10,422,515 of record NC_083097.1, read on the forward strand.
TGTAGCTAAAAGGCAACAGTGGACCTCTTTCAGAGGCTGCAAATCCCACCCTGAGCCAGAGAATAGAGTACCTATGACCAAGCAAACAGCATGGTGGCAACAGCTTAGTGGATCCAAGCAGATGAATGAAACTGAAGGTAGAATCACAGCACCCAGGGTCCAGTGACTGAAGGCAACAGACTGAAAAATGTAGACAGGGACTGACAGAGGAAGATGAAGATGTGAGAGTGTAATGAGTTGATTGAATTTTAATTTTCAATGGAAAGAGTTTCAGTCTTGAAACAAATTTGTAAAAAAAATCAATTACCAGTTTTTCCTGGAATTAAATAGACCATTTTTCTGTTAGCAGGCAGAATGGAATCCAAAGTCAAAATAAATTGGTATAAAAAAGTTACATTTTGGATGGTTGAAGTTGCAAAGTGAAAATTCCCATCTGCTACCTAAAGAAAATTAAATTTTTCTTTACTCCTATCCTCAGAAGTAATCACCAGTAATTTTATGAGAATGTCTTTCCACTGGTTGCAATAACAAAAACAAGTGTCTTAAACATACCTCAAATAGGTAGTGTTTCATAAATATTTGTTGAGTGCTTATGTATTCTTGACCTTGTTCTAGGTGTTGGGGATACTGTGATAACAAAATAAGGGAAAAACTACCTGTTTTCTGTTCTAGCAGATTTGTTAAGAAAGCTTCAAGATTAGTACATTAATTCAGGTCAATTGTTAATATGTTTCAGCAAATAAAGCAGCACAAACTTAAAAAGTCATGTGACTTCTTGTCACATGGACTAGGACTTGGACTTCATGTCCTAGGCAATTTCTTGTTACCCTTGCGGCTCTACTGCTCTCCCTGAAGTAGAATAATAGGGTACATCTCCTTCACTTTCGCTTTCCACCTTAAAAAATGTTCTGGGATGTTCATGTCGGGCTCCTGTCAGCAGACACCAGTGTTCAAGGACACTGTTGCTCTGGTTACATATGGACTTGGAATGTCTGGCTTTGTTAAAGGTTTATTTTTATTTAAAACTTTTAAAGTTTATTCTAAATGTATTGTTTTAAATTTACATTATGATTTTCCCAATGGTTGAGTCTATTTAAAAAATCATGGGCTAAAATAATTAGATGTAAATAATTCTTAAAGTGTGGAGTTAGCAAAAAGAAATTAAATAAAAAGCTTTTTTAGAATTCTATTATAAAACTTCTAATTTCTACAAGATGAATTTGAAGAATTGAAATAAAAGCAAATATATTTAATTAAAGATTATGTTGAATATCCAAAGAAAATAATTAACTTACAACTGTATAAATGGGCCATCTTGGGTATTTCATATAAGGCTTCTCTAAGACAACAAGATAATATAAAAAGGAGAAAAGGGCCAAATGCAAATAAAACATCTGTATTTTCTAATGGAGGGATTATGTTCTCTAGTGAATAGATCAAGTTCTAAATGTCGGTCAGTTTCAGGCAGAAGTTACCGCCTGGCTGTTAACACCCTTAGGAAACCTGTCAAATGAATTTAAAGTAATTTTAATACTGTGTTGATTTAAGTTCCTTTCAAATCTGTGTATTCTGTTCGCTGTTGCTCCTAATTTCTTTTATGGATTTTTAATGTGAATTTCTATTTTTCTTGGCAAACAGTTCTGTTTTGCTCACTATCTACTCTTTTGTTTGTTTGTTTTTTTGTGATACGCGGGCCTCTCATTGTTGTGGCCTCTCCCGTTGTGGAGCACAGGCTCTGGACCCACAGGCCCAGCTGCTCCGCGGCATGTGGGATCTTCCCAGACCGGGCACAAACCCGTGTCCCCTGCATCAGCAGGTGGACTCCCAACCACTGCGCCACCAGGGAAGCCCACTATCTACTCTTTGATCCTAATTTTAAGCTCTCAATTTATCGATTTATTACTTCATATTTTTTATTTATTTTAATTAATTTATTTATTTATTTATTTTGCGGTACGCGGGCCTCTCACTGTTGTGGCCTCTCCCGTTGCAGACCACAGGCTCCGGACGCGCAGGCTCAGCGGCCATGGCTCACGGGCTCAGCCGCTCTGCTGCATGTGGGATCCTCCCGGACCAGGGCACGAACCCGTGTCCCCTGCATTGGCAGGCGGACTCTCAACCACTGCACCCCCAGGGAAGCCCTATTACTTCATATTTTTAATAAGTTCTATTTAGAAAACACTCAGGGGAGTTTTCTTCTGTTTCTTGGGGTAACTTCTTTCACTCTGGGTTACTTATCAGACATTACATTCTGTGTTCCTTTGAAAAATATGTACACATGCATGTATGCATGTTTGCATGCAGGCGTGTATTTATTGTAAGATTATGTGGTTAATTACTACCATTTCTTTTTGTCTTGATTAACCTTTAATTTAAGCATCCCATTAGACTTCTATTTGTCCTGTTATAGTATGAGTGAATCTCACTTTAATAACTTCCTGTCTTATTTTTATCTTGTTTCTCTTTTATTAATTCATTCAGTTGTTCATTAAAGAGTGCAGATTTGAGCACCTACTGTGCTCTGTGTGCCAGGAACCGTGATTGATTCCTGAGATTCAGCAGTAACAAAAGAAGACAAAATCTTTGTTGTTGTAAAGGTTATCTTTCCGGGGGAGACAGAAAATGAAATGACAAGTTAAACAGCTAATATACATAATAGTGAAAATATCAAAGGAAAAAAGTAAAGAAAGAAAATGAGTTTGAAAGTGTGGTGAATGTTATTGAAATTTTAGAGAAGGTATATGGGATGCCACTATTAAGGACATGACTTTTGAGTAGTGCTTTTGTAGTCTTACCTCTGGGCAATGATGAGAGGTTGGAAATGACCTCCGAGTAGTAGTGAGAGGCCTCAGCTGGATCGGGACTGTCGTGTCTGGAGCAGTGGGCCTGGTTCTCTGTTTGGGGATCCTAATAATTAATCTGCCTAAAGGCCTCTCCACCCAGCCAGCAGTTTGCATCAGGTACGTTTGACCTCGCTTTCCTACATTCCTTAGCACAGAACTCTTGAAAATGGTCTTGGTTTAGAAACTATTCCTGGTAGATTATAAATTAAGAGTACTCCCTGTGGTGCTTTTTAGGTTCCTTAGTAATTTTTTTTTTACATTTAAATATTTCATCCATCTGGAATTTAGTTTTGTATGAGGGAACAGAAGTTAAACTATGTGATTTTCTCCACTATATTAAAATACAGATAAAAATCTCTGCATAGGAAAGAAAATCTGCAAAATCTAAAACAAAATGACCAAATAAGAATCAATATTTGTAATATTACTAGAGACAAATGGCTCTTTTAACCCATGTAGATATTTTCTACACATTAATACACAGAGAATACAAATGAAACCAATTTATATCTGGAAAAATAGGCATCCATGAATATACAGTCTACAAATAGAGAGAGATTTATTTCAATTAAATATGTAAAAAGATGCTATAACTCACATGGTTGAAGAAAAATGCCAATTAAAACCACAATGAGAGAGCGCTGTTTTTTTAGCTATCAGATTGGCAGCAATCAAAAACCCTAATAATACATCTGTCTGTTGGTTAGGGTGTGGAGTAACAGCAGTCTCACATATTTGAGAGGATTCTAAGTTGGTCTATCATTGGTGGCAGAAGGACTCTGAGGTGACCCTCATGACCCCTGCCTTGAGGTAATCAGGCCCAAGAGTAATCCCCTGGATTACTGTTAGCTTTCTTCTAACCAAAAGAATACAACAAAGGGGACAAGATATACATGATTATATTATATGATTACATTATATAAGATGTAATGCCCATCTTGCTGAGAGACTCTCTGGCTTGCTTGTTTTGATGACGCAAGTGGCCAGGTTGGGGAGCCCACGTTGTTAAGAACCGGGGTTGACCTCGAAGAGCTGAGAGCAATCTGTAAGAAAGTGAGGCCCTTTATGGTAATGTGCAGGATATTGAATTCGGCCAACAACTTGAGTAATCTCTGAAGAGGATCCTTCCTCAGCTGAACATTCAGTTAAGGTTCTATCTCCAGCTGAAACCTTGATTATAGTCTTACATGTACTCAACTAAGCCATGCCTAGACTTCAGTCCCATAGAAACTGTGAGAAAATAAATGTACATTATGTTAAGCCTGTAAGTTTTCATTTGGTATTTTAGTATGCAGCGGTAGACACATAATAGAGCATCTATGCACTATTAATAACAATTTGATCCAGTAATTCCTATTTAAGGAATTTATATTCCAGTTTTACTATATATATGTCCAAAGATACATATGCAAAAATAATTCATTATAGCAAGTTTTGGTGATAGCAGAAGAATGGAAAAAGCTCTACAAGCCCTTCAATAAATGTCTAATCAAATGCTGACAGATTATGGCATAACCACGAAGGAACAATTTAGCCAAGGGAGAGAGCATGTATATTAAAAAAATCTCCAAGATGACTCTTCAGTGGAAAACAGGCTGCAGAATATTGTGTATAAGTAGGGTAGCATTTGTAAATTGGCAAAAGGATACACAGAACTAAACTTGTATATGTATAGATTATCTCTGGAAAATATTGATATATCAAGTTGGTGAAATTGATTGCTTTTTGGAATGACATAAAGACTGGAGAAGAGGGTTGAGAAAGTATTTTAGTATCCATTTTATTTTTTATCTTCTGGGTTTTTAATTATGTGTATGTATTTCATGTTCAAATAAATTGTTGCTTTTAAATGCTAAGAACTAGAAACAGATTTTTAGAAATAATGATGTTATCTTACTAAACTTCTTCAAGAAACTATAGCTAACTATAGCTAACTAATCATACAACCAGAATGTATGATTACAGGAATAGTAAATTCTCTGATGGTTAACACATACTTGAAAGAGTTTTGATGTTTTCTTCACTTTTTATGTTCTTGCTGCATTATTCATTTATTCAAAAAATAAATATTTGAGTGCTTGCAAGATGTTCTGCTACTTACCAGAGTTTTAGGTTCTGAGAGGAATTCATAGATGAATAAGATAAGATCCCTAGTCTCAGTACTTTATAATTGAGCAAAGGAAATTAAAGAAGCAAAAATTTAGCTAACAAGGCAAAATGTGGTCAGAAGCATAAATGAAGCCCATGGAAAGTTTGTGGAGTCTTACAGAAAGTTGTGTCCTTTTATGTATGTTTAGGATAAAGGAGAGTGCATTTACTCTGGTGTGGAAGTGCAGATAAAATATCAACATTTTCGATGCATTTAGGAAGGCATTTCAAACATATGAAACAGGTGAGTCAAGCCATAGAACTGTGGAAAACTGTTGGACATTTCCAGGAAGAAGGCACATATGCTTTCTGCTGGAAGGCAGAACTCTTGAAAGCAGGTAGTGAAAGAGTAGTGTAAAGACAAATGAGTTTTAAGAATGACTTGTGGAGTTCCTTGAAAGTAATAAAAATTAATTTACTAAGAAATTATAAGCAGTGTAAGATTTCTGAGCGGAGTAATAAAACTGTCAGAATTGTGAGCCAGGAATATTATTTTGACAGTGATGTAGAGACGGCTTAAGAGTGAGATCAATTTTGGTTGTCCTGAATTTGGGGTTTTGTTGTTATGTATTAGTTAAAATTTCATTAGCCATATGGAAACATAAAGGGGGAACTCAGTAGAAAATTTTGGAATAGATAGGACTACTGGAAAAAAGAAAAAAAAAACAAGGATGGGGGTTAACACATTATATTTGTGAAAACTCATCTGAGGAACAAAATGAGTCATAAAATCATATTTCTTTGGGGAAAAATATGAGGAAGAATTTGAGATTTTACAGCATTAAAAGGAGATGAAAAATTAACAAAGAAACATGCACACATCATAATGACAACATTTTGTGGTCTGTGGTTAAATTTTAATTTTAAATTAAATATATTACACACATGAAATAATCCCACTTAATTACCCTCATTCTATTTGATTTTTAAAAAGTGATCAATTTCCCATGGAACATTGGAAAACATCTAATATACGCCTCAAATTGTCTTATTTTGAAAACTATTACTTTGACACAAAGTATACAATGTCTAAATAGATTTCTCTTTAGGGGTCTATGTAGAGAAAATTATTTTTTAGTTCAAAGTTTAAGAACACATGGTGGTCCCACTGAAATTTTTCACACAGTTGATTTCTCTAATTTTTACTTAAAATGTAAATGTAATATAAATTACTTGAATTTATTAGTTATATATAGGAAAAATGAACTAAAAGAATATCAATTGTTAGCAATTTTAGAGCTTCTTCTAATAGTGAAGGAAAAAAAAGGGAAGATTAAAAAAATATCTCTCAGCCATCTGGGTTAACATTCAAAAGAGATTAAAGTTGAATTTTCAATGAATTTGGTACATTCATTTACATGTCGAGTTTTCACAGCATGAGGTGACTTCATTTTTAACAAAAGATAAGCTGTACTTCAACCTCTATTACTATTATCAATGTGTCCTATCACCGTTGCCAATGCTTTCCTTTCAAGGCAAAATGCCACTGTACTTATTTTCCCTTTAGAGATTATTTCTGGTCCAGTCAGCTCTGCACACTGTATGAATTCTTACTATGTGAAAGAAACTCTAGGAAGCATTTATTTAGCAAAGGAGAGTGTAGACAACAACTATAAGTTCTAAGCACTCTGATGGATATTAGAAATACAGTGTTGGGAAAGCAGACATAGTTCTTGCCTCATAGAATTTATGGTGTACTTTGGTAGACAGATACTTCTCAAATAACTCCTAATAAATTAAGGGCTATGAGAATTAAAATCTCAATTTATTCTTGACTATTCTCAGTCAAGAATACCAGGGAGGAACTGAGGAACACTGAAGTAAGACAAATCCTGACCTCAACAATAACACCTATCATTGGAAAGACTTCTGAAATAAGAGTTCTTTTTATACATGTTGGTGCCATTTAGGGAGACAGAAAATATACAAGAAAAATTGATGGGGGAGTTGGTATGGAAAATTATCTCTGTAGTCACCCAAGTATACTATTAAGCAAGCTATTCTAGACATGATGAAACAGAAATGTTTGCAGACTAGATTAAGATGCTAACATTTCATCCTTTATTTAATTCCCAGGAAGAGAATGTAGAGAGATCAAATAGCCTGTGACAAATTCTTGATGAATGCCAAGTTTTGTTGTCAAATAAAGAAAAGAAATGTCTACATATTCAACGGGAAAACAAGGCAACTAGTTCTATAAATACTAACAGAAGAAACAGAGAAGGTGGCCAACTTCAACACAAGGAAAGTGGGCCCTTATGGCAAAAGAGTAAACAGTGGATGATGAAGAGGTTTGAACAGTGTCCACTGGTTTCATTGTCATGATGCTTATGCTTATGCTTAGAGCTACTTTAGCAAAATGACAAGCCCCCAAATAAAACTGACACTCACAGTTGTCAACTATAAATTGGCACTTGCCATCTACCTCTACAAGGATTAAATCATGAGCCACTGCAGCTGCTGACTTTCAACATCCCCTGAAAGAGTTCAGGGTGGAGAGCAGAAATGAGGCACTCTGTGCTCTGGGAAAAACTGGCAGAACAGGTCTTCAGGTAGTTAGGTAGTTTCAGGAGCTGATTTTATGAGCCCAATTCTTGTATCTCCTCATATCTAGAAAAGCACTAAAATCCTTCATGGTGACGTCTGGTCCTGGTGACTAGCAGAAACCTTCTGCAAAAAATATGTGCTTGATTGCATGTACTCCCCCTTCACCAATATCCCATATACACTGACCTTCCCCCCCTACGTCTTTGGAGCAGTTTCTCAGAGCTATCTGAAATGCTGTCTCCCAGGCTATAGTCCTCATTTTGCCCCAAATAAAACTTAACTCACAATTCTCATGTTGTGCATTTTTTTAAGTTGACATAGTTCTCATGTTGTATGTTTTTATTTTATTCCACATTTCTTTAAATGGTTGATAGAACTCACAACTGAAATTATATGTGTCTTGAGTTTCATTTGTAAGAAGATTAAAAAAAATCAAATTCAATTAAAAACATGTAAAACTATTTTGATTTTCTGTTCCATCTTCTGTCTGCTTTGGTACACTGTCTTTTTAGATGTGTTTGTCCATTTCATCCAGCTTGTTCAATGTGTTATAATAAAGTCATTTATTATTATCTTTTCCATGTCTATAGGATCTATAGTTATAATCCCCCTTTTCATTTCTAATATTACAATTTATTCTCTCTCTTTCTCTCTTGTTTAGTCCAGCTAGGGTTTTTATAGATTTTGCTGTTCTTTTCAAAGGATCTGTTTTGTCTTTTAAATTTTCTCTATTTTTTGTTTTCTATTTTGTTGATACCTGCTCTTATCATTATTGTTTCTTTTCTTCTACTTAATTTGGCTTTGTTTTGCTCTCCTTTTCTGGCTTCTGATGATGGAAACTATGTCACTTAATTTAGAACTTCAATTCTAATATAAGTATTTAAAATGATCAGTTTCCTAATAATCATAATTTTAGCTGAATTTAACAACTTTCTATATGTTATATTTGAATTTTCATTCAGTTTGTAATATTTTCTAATCCTCCTTGCTATGTGTCCTCAGAACAATGCATTATTTAGAAGTAGGTTTTTGAATTTCCAAATATTTGAGATTTTTCTAAATACTGTCAGTGTTTTTGTTCAGAGAGCATATTATTTCAGTCCTCTTAAATTTTTAATTCTCATTTTATGGTGCATTGAGTGGCCTATCTTTGTGAACATAACATGTAAATATGAAAAGAAATTGTATTCTACTTTAGGGAGGTATAGTATTCCATAAATATTTCTCCCACATTCCTTTTTTTCCTAATACATCTTTATTGGAGTATAATTGCTTCACAATACTGTGTTAGGTTCTGTTGCACAACAAAATGAATTAGCCATATGCATGCTTATATCCCCATATCCCCTCCCTCTTGAGCCTCCCTCCCACACTCCCTATCCCACCCCTCTATGTGGTCACAAAGCACCGAGCTGATCTCCTTGTGCTATGCAGCTGCTTCCCACTAGCTATCTATTTTATGTTTGGTAGTGTATATATGTCCATGCCTCTCTCACTTTGTCCCAGATTCCCCCTGCCCCCACCATGTCCTCAAGTCTATTTTCTATGTCTATATCTTTATTCCTGTCTTGCAACTAGGTTCATCAGTACCATTTTTTTTTTTTTAGATTCCATATGTACACTTTAGCATATGGTATTTGTTTTTCTCTTCCTGGCTTATTCACTCTGTATGATAGACAGAGGTCCATCCACCTCACTACAATAACTCAGTTTCGTTTCTTTTTATGGCTGAGTAATATTCCATTGTATATATGTGCCACATCTTCTTTATCCATTCATCTGTCGATGGACATTTAACATTCAGAAAGGATAACACATCAACAGTGATAGCTCAGGCTAATGTTTTTTTTCTTAAAGTGGATATCAAGATTTTGTTCAGAGAGTGTGGAAGAAGTATTGGAGAACATTTTTTGCTTAACACATATGTATTTAACTTTTACCACTGAAACTAAACAATTATTTACCTTAAAACTCTCTTTTAATAGATATAATAGGTATAATTTATTCTTTTTGTCAGAAAAATGTATTGTAAAGACTGCTATTAAAGTCCCAAAAATATCAATCAAAGTGTTCAGTGCAGGTTAATTCCCTTGGTTGTTCTCATCTTCCATTTGTCTTTCTTGTAACACATTCACCAAGGAGGACATACCAGGAATGGAAAAGGAACAAATCATGAACCAAGCCTGCTAAACTTGATGAGTTTAAGATATTCATGACATGTTCAGAGTTGTTTTCTTTATTTCACTGTCAAATCTCAATTTTACAAAGTATATTTTTATTTCCCATCATAATGAAATTGTGTGTATACTGAAGCTACTTGGAAATTTTTTTTCCATTAAATAAAGGTAAAAAAATAATCTGTCTATTTTATATTTATTTATTTTCTATTTACACTGAGCCAAATAATGTAATTCAAAGCATACTCTGAATTTAGATGATGAAAATGATTGAGTCATTCCAATCTCTATAAAATAGAAACTTTCACTCTGAGTTGGGCTCTGTATGTATTATAGAGGAAAAAGGTTATCAGATAACCATAAATTAAAACCATAAATTAAAATTAAAAGAGCATTCCAGTCTTTGAACAGCATCACATTTCTTTCTGAAATGGTTTTTAGTGTTGTCATTGAATTTGCATTTCTATACTATTGAAATAACCTCCTTATGATTTAGAGGAACAAAAGCTTGCTATGGGTAAATTTGCTATTTAATGTTTCATTTGAATCTTTTAGCTTATCAACACTCAATAAAATGTATTTTTTCTAACTGTTGCAAATGATAAAAAAAATATAGTGAACACTTTCATCTCACATACAGATATGGTACAACTTGAATCTCACTGAGAAACATCCTATGCATACTGATAAATAGAAAATTATGAAAACTCCTTGGAAATTTCAGCTTTAATTGCTCTTACAGTCAGAAAATTCTAGATAAGAGTGTCCTATGCACAAATTATTTATATTTATTTTAGGGTAAAGCTAATTAAAAATACATTCACAAAAGGAGTAACTATTTTAGCAGGATTTTTGAGTCTTGAAAAAGAGACACATTCAAACTCATCAATAAAATATAGAGATAAAATCTGAATAATAAATAGTGTATCCAGATGGAAAATTGGAGTGTAAGGTTACGTTTATTTGTATGTAAGCTCATGGATTAAATAAGAATCAAATAAGTAGTGAAACAAAAACTAGAGCACATCCCAGTTGTTATTTTCTAGAATTTTGTTTTGGAACCATTTAGCCACTGTCTTGGTTACCACTGTCCAACCAAACACGGTTACCTTTATATCGTCAGTTTATGAGTCATCAGTAGACTTCCCTGGGTCCAGTCTTTCCTTAGAAGTTAATTCATTTCATTCAAATGTCTGTCCAAATTCACTTTAGCAGGACTAGCTTCCCTGACAATTCTCTCTAAAATATCAACCCACCACTTACTTATTTCACTTTGTGTCTCATACTAGCATTTGTAACCACATTGCACATTATGTATGGATTTGCCCATTTAGTCATCGTTGTCTCCCCACACTGGAATGCAAGCACTGGGAGAGTCAGGTTTTTGTTTGGTTCTGCTATAACTCAGCACTGCAGGACCCAGTTAGATGCTCAATAAATATGAATGAATTCACTTGTGGTTGAATGAAGGATACAATTCTTTTCTCACCCAGATAGTAAGCTTCATTCTACTGGAGGACCATGTATAATTCAGCTTTTCCAAATTAGCAACACATTATCCACTTCCTGGCAGCACTGACCCCGTTATTCCAGCAGGTTTCCCACATCCTCACTCTCTTACTTCTGGCAACCTCACATTGACCAGAATCTTCTTTTCCTTGATAAGTTTCTTCTGTTTCAAATCTGCTTCCCTGTCTATCAGTTGAGATTTCGTTGTGTCGTCCAGTAAAACCTTTCTTGTCAGCTCACAGTCCTCTTCTAAACCTGCCCAACACTTCTGCATGTTGTTAAAAGGACCTCATGACCTCGCCCTGTTTGGTCTTGGAAATCCTTGCCAGTGTCTCCTCTGTGGTTCACAGCTTATTCTGCTCTTGTGTCAGATTTTTAGTGTGCTTCCAGCTTCTGTGTCTATGCCTCTCCACTAAAGTATATAAATATAGTTTATGCCTTACTTTGGTATGGTACTCCATAGTTTGAAAGTACTCGTATATATTTTTTTCTATTTAGTTAAAAATAATACATTTCATTAACTGGGAAATGACTCTTGTTATTCCTAATGACAATTCCTCTTGCAGTCATGTTTTGGGAAAAGACACCTATTTTCTGACCCAAATAGTAAACGATATTTCCCCTTCTTGTGACCTTAGGGAAAACCTCTTCTCAAAGGTGATAGATTCACCTTAAATTCCCTAAAACATCCCAAAGATTATCTTCCCCAATATCACATGCAAGTATCTCCTGCTATGGTTCCTATACCTCCTGAAATAGTCAATTATATTCTATCCCTAACTTAATTTAACCTACATTGCTTAGGCTCAGTCATGAATGGGCAACATTTTAATAATTAGAGACAATAATGGAATAATGATAATCAAACATATACTGTATACTCAATAAATTGCATGCTTTATGTGTCCATAAAGAATTTCACAAATGTTAACCTATTCACTTTCATTGTGCAGGGAATAATAACTTCACTGATAACTAGGGCTAAAAGAATTAAGTAATTTCAAAGGGTGAGCAGTCCTTAAGGTGTTAGTTGAGTCTAATTGCTCTTCTCCACTATGTTAATGAACCTTCCTTGCCCTGCTCCTGAAGTTCTTTTAATCAGTGCAAATCTGAATGCCTTGCCCTTGTGTGTTCACATTCTAATGAGTTGCCCCAAGAATCAGAAGAGACTATGTATGTAAATAGGCAACCCGTGTATGGATGAGGACTTGCATTGACTTTGGCCTTTGATCTGCTTCTCTTTGATCTCTTTAGGAAAAAGAAAAGGTATTAGAACACTTGCTCAAGCTTGCTTTGCTCTTTTGGAGGGAGTTAGGGGGAGCAAAGCAAGTCCAACCACCATTTTTGTAAGTACTCGTTCCACTCATCTATAATGGTTCCAAATAGATGCATCTTGTCATTCAGATTCGATTGGAACATTGTAAAATGCTCTGGGTAAATCTAAAGAACTCAACTACTTCAAATTGAACTTGTGAGAAAGGGAAGCACTCATTCTGAATATTTGCCACCTGAGGGCAGACTTTCAGCAAAATCTTGCTTTTCTTTTTTGTCTTGGCAAAACACTAGGTGCACCACAGCAAGAAAGTTTAGCTAAGCCAATGCTTTGAATGATATTACTGGAAAAAACTTATCAATAAGTATGTGTACTCGTTTTCTTTTCAGATACTGTAAATTTGGGCAGCAGGCACTAAAACTGATCATTTACAAACAAATCACCAATGGGGCATTCATAATAGCAAAAATATTTTAAATACAGTAAAGTCCAAAAATAAGGGTTGCTACCTTATTAATAGGTTAGACTAGCAGTTTGATGAAAATGAAAGAAACAAATCTATATTCAAGATCTTTTATCTAGCCTAAAGGTTGTGAGTTATTCTCCAATAACTCCAACAATCATTTTTCAAGAGTTTGAATAATTTACTTCTTTACAACCTGAATGTTAATAAATATAATTGATTAATGCAACTGACCTATTAAATAAACCCTTTTATTATTTATTCTACCTTTAGAATATTTAATATAAATAAGTTTAGATGTAAGAATCACTTTGCCTCATTTGGTTTGTAATTTAATTTAAATTTGTAATTTACTTAAATTTGTAATTTAAGTAAAAATTCAATGGCAAGTTTTACTTATGACAATGTGTCTGGTTTTATGTTCAATCATTAGAATACAAAGAATAGTAAGAAAAGATACCTAAACTCAAAATGCTTGAATTGTAGTGGGAGGGAGAGATGGAAATCAATGTGCCATATAAACTGTCATGGGCATATATCAGATTGGTTACAATAAACCTGCTTTAAGTTGAGTGTATTTGACTTGCAGTTGCTTGGGACTTCATGAAAACAATCCATTAGACAGGAATATGCTTGGGTCTTGCATAATTGTGACTAGAGGAACTGACTGTCTTAGGGGTAGGTCTTGATATGGGGGCTATTCTTCAATATCTATCTGTAGAGACTCAGCTTGTGTTAACACCCAGAGATTTACTCTTTTTTTTAAAAAATTTATCTTATTTATTTTTTTATACAGCAGGTTCTTATTAGTTATCCATTTTATACATATTGGTGTATATACTCTTGAAAAGAGCATGGCTCTGAAGAATACAGAGCAGGAGTGTTGTTTAAGTAACCAACATGCCCTTAACATTACTCTTACAGCCACTCAGTGTTACTTTATAGAGAGACAGGGGGTAGAACCTCAGTGTCACTCGAAATTGACCCAGTGAAAAACCTTCACATCCCTCAGTCTGCACTATTTGGTGTATGTTGTGTAGAAAAGCTCATTGTAGCAAAGTCTGCAGACAATCATCAGAAGTACCTCCTCATCACAGTGAAATAATGAGATGAAAGTGAAGACAGATGCTAGACAATGGAAAAAAATAACATTTAGTTACTGGAAGCCATATGAGAAATGAGAAGTCAATTCTAGGGAGAAAGGAAGAGGTCAATTCTGTAAGTATCATGGGAGCAGGAATAAAATTGTATACAATTTTAGTTTGGTGGCTTGTGAAGATTAGAAATGTTATGCAGCTTCTGTGGTATTTGCATTAACAGTTGGACGTGGTCACAGACAATACATTGAGTTCTGATTGGGTTGATTTGGACCCTTGACCCACACATTCAGAGCACAGGACTTGAAATGCTTTGAAGCATTTCAATAGAGCCTTAAGTCAGCTTCTTTAATACCAAGGATCAATGAAACTCTTAAAGGACTGATGTCATTAGAAAATATATGGTACTTTCATCTAAAGAAATACAGTGCAGCTATTGATAATGATGTGGTAGAACATATTCACTTAATAATGACAGTGCATGAATGATGAGCATAAATCATTATGATATAAAAAATTGGAGACCAGAGCCAATGTGAAGTGTGCTGAGATTTGTTTCAGCATGTACCAACTGTTCACATATAGTGTGAAAAAATACATGGCCCCCCAGCCCCGCTCCCCCAAGGATTGAAGTACTCTGTATGGGAGGATAACATGTTCTTTTAACATTTTTATTTTTGTTAATGTGCATTTTCTCATGCTTTTACAATGAACATTTATTAGATCTGAAGAAAGTACAATAACAATAAATGTTACAATGAACATTTATTAGAGCAGAAGAAAGATACAGTGAAGTGAATCAGCTGTCTGTGTCTGTCTGTTTTTTAATCTTCTGATCTAGTGTCTCCCAGGAGAGGGAAGCTACAGCCATTTTTATATTTCATTAAAAAATGTTTTATTGAAGTATAGTTGGTCTACAATGTTTCAGCTGTATAGCAAAGTGATTCAGTTATACATATATATTTATATATTCTTTCTCAGATTCTTTTCCATTATAGGTTGTTACAAGATAGTGAATCTAGTTCCCTGCGCTATGCAGCAGGTCCTTGTTGTTTATCTCTTTTATATGTAGTAGTGTGTACCTGTTGGTCATTCTCTTTATAACCACAAAGTGGTGTTAGCGTCAGCAGCCAAGCTAATGCACGGGAATAGTAGACTTCCCCCTACCTTTTCCCTCTTTACTTATCCTCTTCAAGCCTGGTGCTGATCACATTCCCCTAGACCCTCCCCACCCTCTCATGCAATCACATAAACCAGTCTGTGATGCCAAGTATCATCAGTAGCCACCAAACTAGAGATACTGAGGAAAAGCAGTAATTAGTGAACCTTTCCTGGGGAGTGCCACATCCTGGAAGAATGCTCCTGTAGAGTAGTGACCTGACCTATATATAGCTCTGGGTGTTCTATGCAGGCCTTGGCACAGTAAGAAGGAATCAAGCATTTTAAATGATAAGAAAGATCATGGAATATTTTAAGACCTTACTCATCTATAGAAATGTTTAATTTCTCTTATGAGAAGGCACATGAAATTAGAAGGCAAGTTAAAGTGAAATAAAAGTGAGACTCCTTGTGAGGTAAAAACTAATGTAGATATGAGGTTAATGCATTTGGTTTCTTCTCTGTTTTAATTAGATTCATCTAGTCTTTATCCTCTATGGGGACCCAACATGTTTCATTAAAGTGAGGATAAAGTCCCAAGTTTAAAATGAAACACTGGTTTTATTACACAGTAATCTTTCGCATTTTATTAGTGACACTGTGGGATATGTCTTTTCTGAAAAATAGTAAGTCATTTTTTTCAAGGCACATGAATATTTTATTTTTTTTGCGGTACGCGGACCTCTCACTGTTGTGGCCTCTCTCGCTGCGGAGCACAGGCTCCAACGCACAGGCTCAGCGGCCATGGCTCACGGGTCCAGCCGCTCCGCGGCATGTGGGATCTTCCTGGACCGGGGCACGAACCCGTGTCCCCTGCATCGGCAGGCGGACTCTCAACCACTGCGCCACCAGGGAAGCCCCACATGAATGTTTTTTAACTGATACATTAGGAATCTGTTTCTATGAAGACAAATGAAGTCATTTTTTCTAAGTCTAGTCTTCTAAAAATTTTTGTTCTCATCACTTTATGTTCACAGAGGGGTTGCTGAGAAAAAAATTTCCTCAACGAAATGGTGACATTTGGATTATCTTGAGGATCCTATCTGGGATTTTAGTAAATGCTCTGGAGGAAGTTCCCAAACTGGGGAAGAAATGGGGAGACCATTGTCTATAGCAATTGTGTGGTCCTCTGGCTCTTCCTATCCCAGTATTAAGTTAAGTATTAAGTTAAATATGGGTTAATGGATGACACTCTTTTACACTAAAGTGTTGAATGCTTCCTTCTCTCATGTGAGGTTCATATAGTCTTCAATTTTTATTTTCAAATTCATGTCAATATATTAGCTAATTAAAGAATGCAGATAATATAGAATACAGGATAACCCCCTCAACATAATTGGGACTACTGTTTGATAAATGTGATTTAAGTCTCTGGCATATTATCTCACTTAATCTTTATGCCCACTTATAGAGGAAAGAAGTTGGATCTGGTGAAATTAATTACTTTGTGATCTTGCACACTTAGTTTATGGAAGAACTAAAAATACAGTTCAGACATGCCTTACTTTGAGCCTATTTTACCCCCACTCTATATGAGCTGTTTCAGTGTTATATCAAATTCATATTTTTGATCTGCATAATATATATATATATATTACATCTTTATTGGAGTATAATTGCTTTACAATGGTGTGTTAGTTTCTGCTTTATAACAAAGTGAATCAGTTATACATATACATATGATCCCATATCTCTTCCCTCTTGCATCTCCCTCCCTCCCACCCTCCCTATCCCACCCCTCTAGGTGGTCACAAAGCACCGAGATCTCGCTGTGCTATGCAGCTGCTTCCCGCTAGCTAGCTATTTTATGTTTGGTAGTGTATATATGTCCATGCCACTCTCTCACTTTGTCACAGCTTACCCTTCCCCCTCCCCATATCCTCAAGTCCATTATTCTCTAATAGGTCTGTGTCTTTATTCCCTAGGTTCTTCATGACATTTTTTCCCCTTAGATTCCATATATATGTGTTAGCATATGGTATTTGTCTTTCTCTTTCTGACTTACTTCACTCTGTATGACAGACTCTAGGTCTATCCACCTCACTACAAATAACTCAATTCCATTTCTTTTTATGGCTGAGTAATATTCCATTGTATATATGTGCCACATCTTCTTTATCCATTCATCTGATGATGGACACTTAGGTTGTTTCCATCTCCTGGCTATTGTAAATAGAGCTGCAATGAACATTTTGGTACATGACTCTTTTTGAATTATGGTTTTCTCAGGGTATATGCCCAGTAGTGGGATTGCTGGGTCATATGGTAGTTCTATTTGTAGTTTTTTAAGGAACCTCCATACTGTTCTCCATAGTGGCTGTACCAATTCACATTCCCACCAGCAGTGCAAGAGTGCTCCCTTTTCTCCACACCCTCTCCAGCATTTATTGTTTCTAGATTTTTTGATGATGGCCATTCTGGTGTGACTGTTGTGAGATGATACGTCGTTGTAGTTTTGATTTGCATTTATCTAATGATTAATGACGTTGAGCATTCTTTCATGTGTTTGTTGGCAAACTGTATATCTTCTTTGGAGAAATGTCTATTTAGGTCTTCTGCCCATGTTTGGATTGAGTTGTTTGTTTCCTTCTTATTAAGCTGCATGGACCGCTTGTAAATATTGGAGATTAATCCTTTGTCAGTTGCTTCATTTGCAAATATTTCCTCCCATTCTGAGGGATGTCTTTTGGTCTTGTTTATGGTTTCCTTTGTTGTGCAAAAGCTTTGAAGTTTCATTAGGTCCCATTTGTTTACTTTTGTTTTTATTTCCATTTCTCTAGGAGGTGGGTCAAAAAGGATCTTGCTGTGATTTATGTCATAGAGTGTTCTGCCTATGTTTTCGTCTAAGAGTTTGATAGTTTCTGGCCTTACATTTAGGTCTCTAATCCATTTTGAGCTTATTTTTGTGTATGGTGTTAGGGATTGTTCTAATCTCATACTTTTACATGTACCTGTCCAGTTTTCCCAGCACCACTTATTGAAGAGGCTGTCCTTTCTCCACTGTACATTCCTGCTTCCTTTATCAAAGATAAGGTGACCATATGTGTGTGGGTTTATCTCTGGGCTTTCTATCCTGTTCCATTGATCTATATTTCTGTTTTTGTGCCCTTACCATACTGTCCTGATTACTGTAGCTTTGTAGTATAGTCTGAAGTCAGGGAGCCTGATTCCTCCAGCTCCGTTTCTCGTTCTCAAGACTGCTTTGGCTATTCAGGGTCTTTTGTGTTTCCATAAAAATTGTGAAATTTTTTGTTCTAGTTCTGTGAAAAATGCCAGTGGTAATTTGATAGGGATTGCATTGAATCTGTAGATTGCTTTTGGTAGTAGAGTCATTTTCACAATGTTGATTCTTCCAGTCCAAGAACATGGTATATCTCTCCATCTATTTGTATCATCTTTAATTTCTTTCATCAGTGTCTTATAATTTTCTGCATACAGGTCTTTTGTCTCCTTAGGTAGGTTTATTCCTAGATATTTTATTCTTTTTGTTGCAACGGTAAATGGGAGTGTTTTCTTAATTTCACTTTCAGATTTTTCATCATTTTTGTATAGGAATGCCAGAGATTTCTGTGCATTAATTTTGTATCCTGCTACTTTACCAAATTCATTGATTAGCTCTAGTAGTTTTCTGGTAGCATCTTTAGGATTCTCTATGTATAGTATCATGTTATCTGCAAACAGTGACAGCTTTACTTCTTCTTTACTGATTTGGATTCCTTTTATTTCCTTTTCTTCTCGAATTGCTGTAGCTAACACTTCCAAAACTATGTTGAATAATGGTGAGAGTGGGCAACCTTGTCTTGTTCCTGATCTTAGTGGAAATGCTTTCAGTTTTTCAACATTGAGGACGATGTTGGCTGTGGGTTTGTCATATATGGTCTTTATTATGTTGAGGAAAGTTCCCTCTATGCCTCCTTTCTGAAGGGTTTTTATCATAAATGGGTGTTGAATTTTGTCAAAAGCTTTCTCTGCATCTATAGAGATGATCATATGGTTTTTCTCCTTCAATTTGCTAATATGGTGTATCACGTGGATTGATTTGCATATATTGAAAAATCCTTCCATTCCTGGAATAAACCACACTTGATCATGGTGTATGATCCTTTTAATGTGCTGTTGGATTCTGTTTGCTAGTATTTTGTTGAGGATTTTTGCATCTATGTTCATCAGTGATATTGGCCTGTAGTTTTCTTTCTTTGTGACGTCCTTTTCTGGTTTTGGTATCAGGGTGATGGTGGCCTCGTAGAATGAGTTTGGGAGTGTTCCTCCCTCTGCTATATTTTGGAAGAGTTTGAGAAGGATAGGTGTTAGCTCTTCTCTAAATGTTTGATAGAATTTGCCTGTGAAGCCATCTGGTCCTGGGCTTTTGTTTGTTGGAAAAATTTTAATCACAGTTTCAATTTCAGTGCTTGTGATTGGTCTGTTCATATTTTCTATTTCTTCCTGATTCAGTCTTGGCAGGTTGTACGTTTTTAAGAATATGTCCATTTCTTCTAGGTGTCCATTTTATTGGCATAGAGTTTCTTGTAGTAATCTCTCATGATCTTTTGTATTTCTGCAGTGTCAGTTGTTACCTCTCCTTTTTCATATCTAATTCTGTCAATTTGAGTCTTCTTCCTTTTTTTCTTCATGAGTCTGGCTAATGGTTTATCAATTTTGTTTATCTTCTCAAATAACCAGCTTTTAGTTTTATTGGTCTCTGCTATCATTTCCTTCATTTCTTTTCCATTTATTTCTGATCTGATCTTTATGATTTCTTTCCTTCTGCTAACTTTGGGGTTTTTTTTGTTCTTCTTTCTCTAATTGCTTGAGGTGCAAGGTTAGGTTGTTTATTCGAGATGTTCCCTGTTTCTTAAGGTAGAATTTCATTGCTATAAACTTCCCTCTTAGAACTGCTTTTGCTGCACCCCATAGGTTTTGGGTCATCGTGTCTCCATTGTCATTTGTTTCTAGGTATTTTTTGATTTCCTCTTTGATTTCTTCAGTGATCACTTCGTTATTAAGTAGTGTATTGTTTAGCCTCCATGTGTTTGTATTTTTTACAGATCTTTTCCTGTAATTGATATCTAGTCTCATAGCGTTGTGGTTGGAAAATATACTTGATTCGATTTCAATTTTCTTAAATTTACCAAGGCTTGATTTGTGACCCAAGATATGATCTATCCTGGAGAATGTTCCATGAGCACTTGAGAAAAATGTGTATTCTGTTGTTTTTGGATGGAATGTCCTATAAATACCTATTAAGTCCATCTTGTTTAATATATCATTTAAAGCTTGTGTTTCCTTATTTGTTTTCATTTTGTATGATCTGTCCATTGGTGAAAGTGGGGTGTTAAAGTTCCCTACTATGAATGTGTTACTGTCAATTTCCCCTTTTATGGCTGTTAGTATTTGCCTTATGTATTGAAGTGCTCCTATGTTGGGTGCATAAATATTTACAATTGTTATATCTTCTTCTTGGATCAACCCCTTGATCATTATGTTGTGTCCTTCTTTGTCTCTTGTAATACTACTTATTTTAAAGTCTATTTTTTCTGATATGAGAATTGCTACTCCAGCTTTCTTTGGTTTCCATTTGCATAGAATATCTTTTTCCATCCCTCACTTTCAGTCTGTATGTGTCTCTAGGTCTGAAGTGGGTCTCTTGTAGACAGCATATATATGGGTCTTGTTTTTGTATCCACTTAACCAGTCTGTGTCTTTTTGTGGGAGCATTTAATCCATTTACCTTTACGGTAATTATCGATATGTATGTTCCTATTCCCATTTTCTTAATTGTTTTGGTTTTGTTATTGTAGGTCTTTTCCTTCTCTTGTGTCTCTTGCCTAGAGAAGTTCCTTTAGCATTTGTTGTAAAGCTGGTTTGGTGGTGCTGACCTCTCTCAGCTTATGCTTGTTTGTAAAAGTTTTAATTTCTTCATCAAATCTGAATGAGATCCTTGATGGGTAGAGTAAGCTTGGTTGTAGGTTTCTCTCCTTCATCACTTTAAATATGTCCTGCCAGTCCCTTCTGGCTTGCAGGGTTTCTGCTGAGAGATCAGCTGTTAACCTTATTGGGATTCCCTTGTGTGTTATTTGTTGTTTTTCCCCTGCTGCTTTTAATATGTTTTCTTTGTATTCAATTTTTGACAGTATGATTAATATGTGTCTTGGCATGTTTCTCCTTGCATTTATCGTGTATGGGACTCTCTGTGCTTCCTGGACCTGATTAACTATTTCCTTTCCCATATTAGGGAAGTTTTCAACTATAATCTCTTCAAATATTTTCTCAATCCCTTTCTTTTTCTCTTCTTCTTCTGGGACCCCTATAATTTGAATGTTGGTGCATTTAATGTTGTCCCAGAGGTCTCTGAGACTGTCCTCAGTTCTTTTCATTCTTTTTTCTTTATTCTGCTCTGCAGTAGTTATTTCCACTATTTTATCTTCCAGGTCACTTATCCGTCCTTCTGTCTCAGTTATTCTGCTATTGATCCCTTCTAGAGTATTTTAAATTTCATTTATTGTGTTGTTCATCAATGCTTGTTTCATCTTTTGTTCTTCTAGGTCCTTATTAAATGTTTCTTGCATTTTGTCTATTCTATTTCCAAGATTTTAGATCATCTTTACTATCATTATTCTGAATTCTTTTTCAGGTACACTGCCTATTTCCTCCTCATTTGTTAGGTCTGGTGGGTTTTTATCTTGCTCCTTCATCTGCTGTGTGTTTTTCTGTCTTCTCATTTTGCTTATCTTACTGTGTTTGGGGTCTCTTTTTTGCAGCCTGTAGGTTCGCAGTTCCTGTTGTTTTTGGTGTCTGTCCCCAGTGGCTAAAGTTGGTTCAGTGGGTTGTGTAGGCTTCCTGGTGGAGGGGACTAGTGCCTGTGTTCTGGTGGATGAGGCTGGATCTTTTCTTTCTGGTGGGCAGGCCCATGTCTGGTTGTGTGTTTTGGGGTGTCTGTGGCCTTATTATGATTTTAGGCAGCCTCTCTGCTAATGGGTGTGTTTGTGTTCCTGTCTTGCTAGTTGTTTGGCATAGGATGTCCAGCACTGTAGCTTGCTGGTCGTTGAGTGAAGCTGGGTGTTAGTGTTGAGATGGAGATCTCTGGGAGATTTTCGCCGTTTGATATTACATGGAGCTGCGAGGTCTCTTGTGGACCAGTATCCTGAAGTTGGCTCTCCCACCTCAGAGGCACAGCACTGACTCCTGGCTGGAGTACCAAGAGCCTTTCATCCACACGGCTCAGAATAAAAGGGAAAAAAAGTAGAAAGAAAGAAAGAAAGAGCATAAAATAAAATAAAATAAGATAAAATAAAATAAAGTTATTAAAATAAAAAATAATTATTAAGAAAAAAATTTTTTAAGTTAAAAAAAAAAAGGAAACAAAAAAACCCCGGATTGACAGAACCCTAGGGCAAATGGTGAAAGCAAAGCTATACAGACAAAATCTCACACAGAAGCATACACATACACACTCACAAAAAGAGGAAAAGGGGAAAAAATCATAGATCTTGCTGTCGAAGCCCACCTCCTCAATTTGGGATGATTCGTTGTTTATTCAGATATTCCACAGATGCAGGGTACATCAAGTTGATTGTGGAGATTTAATCCGCTGCTTCTGAGGCTGCTGGGAGAGATTTCCCTTTCTCTTATTTGTTCGCACAGCTCTCCGGTCTCAGCTTTGGATTTGGCCCCGCCTCTGCGTGTTGGTAACCGGAGGGTGTCTGTTCTTCGCTCAGACAGGATGGGGTTAAAAGAGCTGCTGATTCGGGGGCTCTGGCTCACTCAGGCCGGGGGGAGGGAGGGGCACGGAGTGCGCGGTAAGCCTACGGCGGCAGAGGCCGGCATGACGTTGCACCAGCGTGAGGCTTGCCGTGCGTTCTCCCAGGGAAGTTGTCCCTGGATCACGGGACCCTGGCAGTGGCGGGCAGCACAGGCTCCCCGGAAGCGGGGTGTGGATAGCGACCTGTGCTCGCACACAGGCTTCTTGGTGGCGGCAGCAACAGCCTTAGCATCTCATGCCCATCTCTGGGGTCCGCGCTTTTAGCCGCGGCTCTCTCCCGTCTCAGGAGCTCCTTTAAGCGGCCCTCTTAATCCCTTCTCCTCCCGCACTAGGAAACAAAGAAAGAAGAAAAAGTCTCTTGCCTCTTCGGCAGCTCCAGACCTTTTCCCGGACTCCCTCCCGGCTAGCCATGGTGCACTAACCCCCTTTAGGCTGTGTTCACGCCGCCGACCCCAGTCCTCTTCCTGCGCTCCTACCGAAGCCCGAGCCTCAGCTCCCAGTCCCGCCCGCCACGGCATGTGAGCAGACAAGCCTCTCGCGCTGGTGAGTGTCGGTCGGCACCGATCCTCTGTGCGGGAATCTCTCCGCTTTGCCCTCCACAACCCTGTTGCTCCACAACCCTCCGCGGCACTGAAGCGCCCTTCCTCCACCACCCGCAGTCTCCACCCGCGAAGGTGGTCCTAGTGTGTGGAAGCATTTCCTCCTTCACAGCTCCCTCCCACTGGTGCAGGTCCCGTCCCTATTCTTTTGTCTCTGTTTATTCGGTTTTCTTTTGCCCAATTCAGGTACGTGGGGAGTTTCTTGCCTTTTGGGAGGTCTGAGGTCTTCTGCCAGTGTTCAGTAGGTGTTTTCTAGTTGTTCCACATGTAGATGTATTTCTGGTGTATCTGTGGAGAGGAAGGTCATCTCCGTGTCTTACTCTTCCGCCATCTTCCCCCTCTCTCTATTACTTCTTGAGTCAAGAAATCATTTTTTATTCCTATTATTTACTTGATTATCAGGATCTGGGGGCAAGGAGCAAACTTTTCCTGCAAATCCTTCTGGCAATCTCTGCATAATATTCTTGGAATATAAAACATTTCAAAGACAGCCATGAACTCTGAGTTAAAAGGGGAACGAAAACTTTGGGGATTTGAAATTGTTAACAGACATTCAGAAAAGCTTTTCCAGGGGATGGGGAGGTGGGGAAGGGGAATGGGGAGTTAATGTTTAATGGGGACAGAGATTTAGTTTAGGAAGGTGAAAAATTCAGGAGATTGATGATGGTGAAATCTTTACAACCATGTAAATGTAATTAATGCCACTGAACTGTACAGTTAAATATGGTTAAAATAGTATGTTTTATATTATGTGACTTTTACCACAATAAAGAAAAAATTTACAAAAAGAAAGAAAAGAAAAGCTTTTCCACATTCTAATTATTTATCTGTCTCCCCTTTTTTTATGCCCTGTATGGACTGTTATTTGTTTTCCGTGTGACAATGAACAACAACTCCCATAATCTTCAACAAAAGAAAAGCTACATGCATGTATGTATATATATATATATATATATATATATATATATACACGCACCTATATGTGTGTGTGTATGTACACAGACACAGACATACACACACACTCACACACTCTCATAGAGGCATGCACCACACAGGCATTCACATGTTATCCCTATAAACTTGGTAGACCAGATAACTACTACTATCTAGCAAAACAACAATAGCAGGGATAGATTGTTTACTACAGTAGCTTTTCCTTAAACAAAAATTTTATTAATTTTGCTTATGAATCTTCAGTTTGGCCAGTAAGTAACCAAATAAGTCAGTAGCACTGGCTTATTTCTACTCTGTACCACGTTGGCTGGGGTAGCTCTGCTGGGGATGGAAGAGCCACTTCCTAGATGGCTGGCAACTCAGTGTTGAACTGGGAAGACCAGGTCAATCATGGCTGGAGCTTGAAGGATGCAGTTCCTTTCCACGTGGGCCTCTCTACATGAGCATCTTCTAGGTTGCTTGGGCTTCTTCACAGCCTAGTGACTTAGTTCCAAGCGTTCACATACCAGGAAAGCCAGGCAGAAGATTTATCAACCTTTAGACCCATCCTCAGATGGGGTTGTGATGACGCTGTAGCTATAAGAACACCAAGATTCAAAGGGAGAGCGTATAGACCCCACTTCTCTGTGGAATGAGGGATACCAGTTGGGCGGCAGAAAGCATGTGCAAATAAAATTAAATAAGAGCTTTTGCCACCAATTTTGATTGAGCTTTAAATAGGAAAATAAAAGCAGTAGTTGCCACAGACAATCTGAGATTGACTCTATGTTCAACTTGAGCTCTCTGTTATAAAATCATAAAATCAAGTTCTCTTTGGGTATACATCTAGAAAGGTATATATATTTAAAGCGTCTAGTTATAAGTTGAAAGCCTTTATGTTCCCAACAGCACATATGTTACTTTTTTAAGGAATATGCTTGGTGGACTGTAAGAATTTTATTTCTCCAAATGTTACTTAAAATTATAATTTTTTTCTCTTTAGGACAGCATTGAACTGATTTCATACTGATTTCATTATGCTCTGCTCAGCACCCGACACACTGCTTTGCACACCTGGGTGCTTAATAATGTGATTTGATGATGAATTCCTATTATAAACCCTTCATGGGATTCAAAAATATTTCCCTGTATGATTTGGGTTATGGCATTTGACTAAAGTATTTTTTTTTCTTTTTTTCATTTAATAAATATTTATTGAGGATTCTCAAGGTCAAAGTTTTTAATTATGGGCTTTGAGAATAGGATAGAGGGAAGCTAATAAATAAGAGACTTTTTTTTTTTGGAAATTATATAAGGTCCAGGTCAGATGATATAATTTAAATCTATTTATTCAGCTTAAGTATATACAAGGCTGTGCATAAAGGCCATACTCTTGGCCTTTGAGAGCAGGGCAATGTGTTTAGGTCACTTTGGAATATAAGACAATTACCCGAATGGTCAATTCAGCAAGCACTGCTGCACAAATGGCCAGATGTCTCCTATGAATGTCCTTCCACCTCCATCTAGGGAGACTTTCGTGTTTCTCTGTAGTTAATAAATTATCATAGTACTAAAAATCACTTGTAGAGCAGGAATTTGTTCATATCTTTCTTCCTTTTCTGGGTCCACCTGTCCATATACTTTCCCTAATCTTTCCAGTTGATGAGCTAATGATTTCAGGTTTCAGCCTTTCTTACTGTCTGACAGCCATCACACTGCGCTAACATCTACCTGAATTTCTTACAGTCAACACAGACTGTTTTGCAATAATCGGCAATAAATATACTAGACATCTAAATTACTTCTTAATGGTTTAGAATTGAAAAGGAAACTGTATTGACTCATTGACCTGGAGATATAACTCCTGGAGATTTTTAGAATGAGATATTGGAAAACCATTAAGTCATTGTTACCTGGTAACATCAGACAAAGCAAGTTATTTATCCCTGGAGGACCTGAACTAAAATAAAAAATTATATTTAAGATCCCACTCTTCTCTCCAAAGAGCAATTAATGTGTCAGAGTGTAAGTTGATATTTGTTTTCACACAAGCTGTTTTCCTTAAACTTTTTAATGTTTCCTTATAAATAGTTATAACTTTTAGCAGATATGCTAATCAGTTTTTTTGTGTCTGTATAAATGCTGTGTAAATAAGTTATTGGATTAATTTTTCATTTCTAACTTTTAGACAATTACATTTTTTACTTCATTTTTCAAGGTGTTAGCTAGTGGATTGCATCAATTAAGGTTGTATGAGGTGTGAATTCGGAGGATATGTTCTAATTTGCTCTTAAAGAGTGATTAGCAAGTCAAACAATATTTTGGGATGCTATATTTATTTCTAACTTAAAATTAGAATAGAAACTACAAAGCAGAAAAATTGTGTTCAATAGTTTTGTTTTTAATAGCATAACATATCTTTTTAACATTGTAAGTTTCCCTAAGAATATTAATTTTGTAAAATAAGACCATCAGATAATGACTGAATAACTGATTTTATTCTTTCTACATTTTTTGCCTTAATATCTCAAATCACAGTATGAAACCACATTGCAAAATGAGTTGTAAAAAGAAGTGGCACCTCTTTTAGAGGAGTATTGCAACATCTTTGAAGTAATGCCCATCTTTATCCTGACTTGGGAGTAGTCTTTTCAACTGGTGTTGATTCATACTCAAAATAATAATAAATATTAGTGTGATTCATAGTATTTGCATTTTAACTAGGGTTACAGTCATTAAGTTTGTTCATTTAGAGTTGTGAACATTGAACATAATAATAAATATATATTCCAATTTAATATTCTGAACTAAATGTAAGGGATCTGAGCTAAAGGAAATAGTTTTGATAAGGGATTTTCAGGCTAGCAAAGCAGAAAACAAAACGAATATTGCTAGAATGCTCCATTTCACTTCCCAGGGCCATGCCTAGGTTGTTCTTTGTGCAATCAAAGTTGAATGTGGATCAGAAATGTCATAATACTTATTCATAGCTGCTCTGAATAAAACCCAAACCAAAGAAAATGAAAAGTGAGAAAAAGCAGTGTAAACAAAGGGCAGATGAAAATATTCCCAAGAGGGGGATTTTACTAAGACATGCATAGGACTCAGGAGAAATGTTACTCCATAATTTTAGTGAAATGACAAACAACATATTTATTCCTAAAACAAACAAGAGATCTGATTCAGATGTAAAGTTTTACAAATATTATTATAGGAGATAGAAATTGGGAGATAAAAATTGGGCACCAACTTAAAAGGAAAAGGAGTAGTAAAACCTTCACAGAATAAAAGCACTTTAGAAACAACATAATAACATCATCAGGACGGATGAGAGACTCAGAGATATGACAAAAAAGGAGATCAAATTCTACTTACCGAGGAAGAACAAGGCTGTGAAACAATTGTGAAGAGCATCATGCACAAACCAATGGTGATACTAAATTCCAGAGCATTAAAAAAATGCCAGCAAGTAAATATTCAAACCTCTTATGGACGGAAACTTTCCTGAAGTAAAGACAGACTGGAATCTGAAGCTCAAAAGTCACATCACGAGGCACCGGTGGGTGTGGCAGGGAAAGGAAGATAGAAAATTCTGAAACAGACCTCCCAACAAAAAGCCAGATGCTGCTTAGATTATAAGGAATCCAAATATTGAGGAAACTATTAATATGGCCTCAGATTTTTTCCAATATAGCTTTTAATACTAAAAGAGTAGGAAGCATCTACAAATTTCTGAGGAAAGTATGTCCAAAGAATTTTATATTCATCCCAATTATTCTTCAAATAAAAGTCCAAAGATATACCCTCTCAATTTTACAAGGTTTTAGAGGATACTTGATAGTGAATATTGAGGCTAGAAATATAATAATAAGATGACTGATGGGAGACATTATGTATTTTAATATAGAGAATTAAGGTTAAATAATTGTAAGAACTATTTTTATGTAATAAAATGTAAATATTATAATGACAGGAAAATAATAATATAAAGATTTGCAGTTAGGAAAGGTCAAAGGAAGTAGAAATGCAAACATTTCTCCATTTATCACAGCAGGGGAATGATCTCCAAATAGTGCTTAAAGTCAGAAAAGATTCCTACCTCGTGATTTTTTTCATTATCATTTTTTTCTTAGCTCCCAAGGAGTCTCCTGGTAACTGATATTAGATTTCATTAACATTAGGAAACCATTAATTATAAGGTGCACCACTATTTTATGTAACCCTAATGAAGAAAAATAAAGGATAGAAATAAACTGTGACATATCACTGACTTCCTCAACTATAAGAGCCATTCTGATTTCCAAGAGCTTAGAATGTGGAAACAAGTATCTTTAATTGATGCAACACCATGTGTCTTTTGGTGAAGAAGCATTTATATGAACTTAAAAATTCCCTTTAACTTTAGTATCTACATGTTATATTTAAGTAAACATAAGTTTAAGATCTTTATTCAAAAACATTATATAATACCATTTGCATTTATTCATATGTTCCTATATGTTAAATGTGTACATATATTCTCTCCTACCTTCCCCTGTATCTCTATATCTATCTAGACATTCATCCATTCATACCCTTATATATATTTTCATCCATAGAAAGATGTATGTAAATGTCTCCATCACATAGTAACTAAGGTTTATTCATGTGGTTGAATTTAATACATATATATGTGTGTTTATACATATATGGTTTTCTTTGTTGGTTAGTCCCTTCCTTGAAATTTTTGTAATAAACATCTATCAAATTTGAAAACAATCATTATTCTTAGAAAAATTGCTTTCTACCCAGGAATAACTATAAAAAAAAGTCTTGCAATTTTTCTTGGAAGACACTGTTGTATGACCAGCCAAAAGCAGAGATTTGTTCTGATTTCAGTAGGTGTGATCCTGCATATCTAGTTTGGTGTCTGGGTAATTTCTTCACTTCTTTTTGCCTCATAATGTTTTTGAGAAATCAAATACATACATACATATATATAATTTTTTCACTGTTCTACATTTGGAAAATTACTGTGGAACAATTTTTAGAAAGCTGGAAAAAAGTAGCTGAATATAAATATAAATCATAGTGTTTTCAGGTGCTGAAATGCTGGCGGACATTTTTGTTGCTTTATACTCTTGCTGATAGAATAGATTGATTTGCTCAGTCATACGGAAGATCATAAGGATCTTGTTACATATACTATACATTATATATAACATGGTATATATATATACACATATATATGTATATATATAAACTTCTGTCTAAATGTATCAAAAACAAGATAATGTTCTTCATTAAGCAAAGTAGCTCTAAGCACAGGGAAGGAGGGAAGGACCATAAAACTCTACTAGGACCATTGATAGAAGCAAGGGACTGCAGTGGAATCCCCATCTTGAAAAAGTGGAGCTGCAGAAAGGACAGAAATTGCCCCCAGCTGGGAACCAGACCAGGTGCTCACTATCTTGTGGACACATTTCCATCGGCCCTCTGGAATTTGTAGCCCCCAAGTTGCCAATTTAGAACCTGCTCAGAATGGTGGGACACAGGTGATCTGGAAAATATAATTACAAAACAAACAGAGGAGAAATAATATCCTCAATGTTGTCTTCAAATACAAAAATTTCCCCTTGTATTTGCTTGTATACAGAAAACTAACACTATGCAACATAGACAGCAAGCACAACAAAGTTAATCCAGAAAGGAATGTAAACAATGGAAAATATCGGGGAAAAATTGAAATGAGTATATTTCACAAATAGATAATGGAAATATATTATCTAAAATGAAACAGTATCATGAAACTAAACCAGAATAATTGCATAGTAAATCTAGGCAACAATAAATGATAAGAAAAGTGAAACAACACAAATAAGTACAACTCTGAAACATCATTTTTGTTCACAGATCTGCCCATGTGTAATAAAAACAAAGTTCTTTGCACCTGGTGAATATGGCATTATTTTACTAATATGTTAAGCTCATGGGAGGTGATTCCGAGGAGGTCTGGAAACAAATTCTGGATCTTCATTTACATAACATATAAGTTTGGGAAATTTACTTAATCCCTACTACTTCAATTTCCTCATCTGAAAGTCAAAAAATAGCAACTCAGTAGTGAACATTGAAGATTAATCAGCTGATGAAGTGTATTTCATACTAAGCCCATAATGTTAACTTTAATTACTGATTGACAGTGTTTAGTCTTGAAATGGACTCTCTAAATTAGTCATTTAGTGAGTATTAATTATTTTGATGAACAATGAACTAATTATGTGTGGTTGCTTTGTTTGTTTTACCCATAACTAAGACATTTTTCCCTCATGAGAGAAAATAAAATCATT
This sequence comes from Lagenorhynchus albirostris, assembly GCF_949774975.1. Lineage (NCBI taxonomy): Eukaryota > Metazoa > Chordata > Mammalia > Artiodactyla > Delphinidae > Lagenorhynchus > Lagenorhynchus albirostris. The sequence continues at coordinate 10,453,350 of NC_083097.1, forward strand.
AAATGCCAGGTTTAAGATCCCTGACTGACACACTCTTCCAGGTAAGCTAGTGTGTATTTCAAGGGTTTCACAAATTATTCTTGATTACACAACAAAATTGTCAAGGTAGAAGCTTGCTTAAGAAATTGTACAGTGGTTTTTAAATTTTTGTATTTGTTGCTTTGTTTTCACATTGCATTCCTAACTCCTAACAGAGTAATTGATAGAAAAGGTGTGAAATCTTGTTGCTTTAATTAACAAATAAAAGAAGCATCATGAGGAATATTGTATAAAATCCTTTAGTAATCTGTGATATGCTGATTTACTTTTATTCTTTCCAGCTGCATTTGGAATTTTACATATTTCTTGGGCATAAAAATAGACAGAACGTGGTTCTTGGAAGCTCTACTTTCCAGACCATTATTGCAAAATTCTAAAATTTGTAGAATATACATTTTTTTATTTTCAGTTGATTCAGTAGTTCTTTATACAAAGCTTTACACAACTGAAACAAATATATTTGTGGAATATTCTAGCCATGTCTATCTGGAGAATGTATTACATTTTGTCTGCCTCAAATATTATTATTTTTATATACGTTGCATCATCTATACTTTAAAAGATTTTCATATTGTAGTTTTAGTTTTTTCACACCTATTATGGATATTTAAGGTACTGATTATATTAATGCAAAGATATTTAAAACCAAATGGGAAGTTTTAATTTTAATCTCTCCAACAGATTTGTGTAATTGCCTGACAAAGGGCTGCTTTGGATTTGTTTTGAATTGTGAATTACCATTTATATCTCAGTGGTCTTTAAAAACATGATTAACAAGAAGATTTATGTTGGAAACTATACACATATATATAAATATCAAAATGTTAGGAATATATATATATATATATATATATATAAAATATAGTTTGTTTTTATTTTCTGCTTAAGTATGTGTATGTAACAAAGTACCACACAGTTGGTGGCTTAAAATGATAGACATTTATTTTCTCATAGTTCTGGAGCCTAGAAGTCTAAAACCAAGGTGTCAGTAGGGCTATGATTTCTCTGAAGGTTCTAAGAGAGGAGACTTCCTTGCCTCTTCCAACATTTGGTGTTTGCTACCATTGTTGGCATTCCTTGGCTTGGAGATACATCACTCCAGGCACATGGTCATCTTCTCCCTATGTGTTTTCATAACATTTTCTCTCTGTGCCTCTTTACCCCAACTCTCCTTTTTATAAGGACACCATATTGGATTAGGGCCCACATTAATGGCCTCTTTGTAACTTGATTACCTATGTAAAGACCCTATTTCCAAATAATGTCACAGCTTGAGGTACTGGGGCTTTCCACTTCAACATATCTTTGTAGGGTGACACAATTCAACCAAAATAATGTGTTTATTTAAAAAATTTACCTTTCAGTAGTTCTAGTTTTCTCCCTTTGTTAAATGAAATTAGGAATCAAGACCAAAATAATTATCATCTTCCAACCAAATTTAATGATTAAAGAAATTTTCAGACAGACCCAAATCTTGAAAAAATGGTCTCATTCACATTTCTTTTAAAATAGGTCATAGTATTACTCTCATTAGATTTCTCTTTAAGATATAAGCTGAGCACAAAATTCCTTTCAGATTAGATTTTTGGTGATTGGTTCGGCTGATCAAATTATACAGACTTTGTAGGGAAGGAACATTTTTATGCTTAAATTTTCATCACAAATTTACGAGAGTCGATTCCTTAGGGCAACATTGAAAATATGTTAGTGCACTCAACTACAAACTTCTCAAAATAAGATATTCAAAGGCCAGCCTCTGGCATCTAGAGGTCTCACTCCCAAGGGAGAACAGTGCTAGTAGGGGACACAGCATAGCACTGTTTCCATTAAAATGGAAAGTCATTCTTCCAAAATGGTCTTCCTCACAAAAACATAAAACCTCAGTCTAATCATGATAAAAGCATCAGACAAGTACATGTTGAGGAACAGTCTACAAAATACCTGCCCAGTACTCCTCAATACCAGTAAATGAGTCCTCAAGGTCATTAGAACAGAGTCTGAGAAATCGTCACAGCCAAGAGAGGGCTTGGGAGACATGAAAGTTAATGCAATGTAGTATCCTGGATGGGGTCCTAGAACAGAAAAAGGACGTGAGGGAAAATCTAAGGGCATTTGCATAAACTTTGTTTATAATAACATCAATATTTGTTCCTTAGTTGTGACAAATGATCCATACTAACACAAGCTGCTAATACAGAAGAGACAGAATGGCATACAGAAACTCTCTAAATGATCTATACAGCTTTTCCACCGATGTAAAAGTATTCTAAGATAAAAAGTTTATTTTAATAAAACGTGGAAGATGAAACCAACATTTGGCAACATCGGCTCCTCACATCTGTGAAGGGGTTACTATCTTGGCTGCAGAAATCGATACTACCTTATCCAAGAAAAGTTTGGTTGCCACTCCACAATGAAAGGAAGGAGGCATATGTCTGGAATATAAGATATCTTCTGGGATATCTCTTCGTATTCCCACGTGCTGGATGACAATCAACGGGAAACTACAGAAACATAAAGGAGCCAGGACTGGAGTACTAATAGCTCAGAACCTTCAGAAAGCAAGAGGATTTGGGTCATCCCATCAGACAAAGAACTGCACCAAGATGCTTGCAAGTAGGAAAGAAAATAAGGCATGGATAATGAGAGGGTGAGGTTGTAAAAGCTATGACCCTATGACCAATGGTGGAAATGAGGATTTCTTCCTTATTTTGGTATTGATGTATTACTATGTACTACTATTTATGGAGTACTATACTATTAACCAGTTTTCCCCCTTTTCCCATTTACCTGTCATCTCACATAGAAGCGTGAGTGGTAGATATCTTACATTTTAGTATTTAGGCTTATATTTAGTATTTAGTATTTAACATTAAAGCATGTTAAGAGAGGTGCAGCTCAGCTAAAAGAGGAGTGAACCTCACCCAAAGGTGGATAATGTAACTGTGTATCCTCTTTCGGGAGCAGTTGGGAAAGTTCTCAGTGTATGAGAAAAAGCAGAAACGTTGCAGGTGAAAGCACAATTCTATTTACTTGAAAATTAAGGATGGTTAAAAGAGATGTGTGTAGGTGCTGAGATAATAGCTTGGCTGGTGGCATTAAACTGTGTCAACTTAGCTCTGTTTCCCAGAGTTCTCTTTATGAGATGTGCTGGATTAGAGAACTGTGTGGAAGAGCCGAAGGCCAACCCGGTGCAGCAGTCCTTAAGCCTGAAGATCACCGTGGGAGACGGAGGCGCTGTCACTCACACACATCCTCTCTGATCTCCTGGCTCATGAGATCTACCAGGTGCTCTTCCTTCAGGTTCTCCCCAGCCTGGGCCAGGTACCCGTGGGAAGGTCATCAGATTTTTCTTCAGGCCCTTTCCCAGTCAGGGTTTGAGACAGTGAGAGATAGATGCAAGCTTCCCTTTGTTCTTGAGGGTTTAGTTTGTCCTCATGGGTTTGAATTTGTTTCTGTGGTTCTCTGCTGCATATCCAGCTTGTTTTCTGAGCTCATGACACTGACCCCAGGCTCATCATTGTAGCTAGATGCCTTCCAAAGACTTTGTGAGCTCCCACAAAGGACTGTGTAAAGATTAATCAGCACAATCAATGCCCTATATCATGTCATTCATAGTGGTTCTGCTTCTCTGATCAAGCCCTTAGTAATATAAAACACAGAAAGGGAAGCTGTGGAGGTGGAAGTAGATGAACCAGAATGGGAAGCCAGGGGATAAACATCAGGGTCACTTAGCAGACAGAGAATTTGGAGAAGCAGCTGGTTTCTCCTTGCCCACCCCACAGGACTGCTGGAAGAAGCAGAGGTTAGCAGGTATATCTGCATAAGATATAAAGCAGCTAGCAGTCGCTGGAGAGGAGAGGGTTGTCCCAGGAAGAGAGTAGTGTCTTGAGGGTACAGGGAATCCCAAGAAGCAGGAATAAAAATGCCAACTCACCCCAATAGGCAGCATGGCCTTCCCCAGTTAGCCTGCTCAATGACAAGAAACAAGATTTTGTAATCAATCACATCTGTACTCAAAGACAAATGAACACAGATTATCAAATTTAAAAAAAAAAGTAGAAAAATCAAACCTTACCAGTTACTTGAAGAAAAGCGGTAACATGAATGAGCCATCAACCTTAACCAACAGAATAATTCATTAACATAGGACTGCACAGGAGCAATCCCTAAGCATTTAGACTTTTAAAATAAATGTGTTTAGAGACACTGGACATGATTTAATTCCCACAAAGAATAGTTTTATAAAATAAGGAAAACATATGTTAAAACTTAAAATATTACTATAACAAATTAAGAATGAGAAGAACTTAGTATAAAAGGATTAGAAACAGAATGAAGAGACTTGGGTTATCTGTAAGCGAATATGAATTGGATGAATAACGAACTTTTCAATATATACATTGAATGTGGGATGGCAAACAATATGTTAAATATACTGGGGGAAACTTAACTTGAAACTTGATTTCTCTGTCTAGTCATACTAGAATTTGTGGTAAAAGACAAATGAAAACTTTTTTTTCGTGCTCAAAGGCTCAGAAATTTTTACCAACTAGAGGATATGTCCAAAATAATTATTTAGAAATAAATAGCTTTAAGGAAAGTCTAGGCTAAAAGAAATAGTAATACTAACTATAGCAGTAAAACTTAAGTATATGTCTAAATAATTGTTGCCATAATTAAAAAAAACCTAAATACAGAATCCTAGGAGATCTTAAAATGGGAATCGTGGTGGGTGGAAAAGTGAAAATATGCTAAGGTTCTTTTCTTATTCAGAGATAAGATACAAATACTGTTTAAATCCAGACTGTACTGGAAAAATGTGAAACAAAAAAATTGTTCAAATCATGAAAAGAAAAAAAGAGGTAAAGGTAAGATAGAAAGGAGAACTAGAAAACATGAAATACAATGACAGAGATGCAATCAGGGAAATCAATCTAATGATAAGGATGAAGTGGAGATAATCTCAGTGGTTCAAACAACCCAGCAAACAGCCCGTGCAATAGGCTATTTACAAAAGATGGTATATATAGTAGAAAAATTAGCAAGTCTGAAAATACTGGAATGGAAATGCTGATTGTACAAAGAAAATAAACCACATATGGTAACCCTGATGTCAGGTGAAATTCAAAGCAAAACGGTTTGCCAGGCTTGAGAGGATGCATCTGAGCACAGTGCCTAGGTTGTGGTGAATGAAGGGGCATTCATTAGGTTTGTAAGAGGGATGACAAGGAGAGAAGGCTGGACAGCCTACAGCAGCAGTGTGGACAGTACTGTTGGTATTATAAGAAAGTGGCTGAGAATAAGATGGACCCAGTGCCTAGTGAAAACAAGCAGATTTCAACTTCAAAGATTCTGGGGAGCAGTGTCTTCAGGGAAAAGTCCCATTTCAGTTCAGGTACAGAGTGGAACAAATATTTCCATATCCCATGATGACAGAAGTGAGTTGGCAGATTATCAAGGAAGAGATGATTCTGGAAGAAAGCACTCCAGCATGTGGGAAGAAACGAGGATAAAGAAGCATATAGTAGAATGGAGCACCCGTCCAGGAGGGGACAGTCATCTAATGGTTTTGCCCTGGGTTGTGGGAATGCTGGCCTCAGAGAAATCAGCTCTGATAAGTCCGGGCTTTCCTTTACTTCCCAATGGTTAGGCATCTGTCACAGAAGTAGAGGTGGGCAGAATGCCTTTAGGGAGGGCCATGAAGACAAGGTGGCTCTTTCTTAGGGTTCTGAATTGACACTCTGCAGTTTTGGCTGACACTCTCAAAAGGAGGGCGAGAGTGGGTGGCTGGTGAGACTGTGAGCCTCTCTCACTGAGGCTGCCCCTCAACAAATCTGCTTCAACAAGTGTTCTTGAAATTTATCAGTTTGTAACAGCATCCTTTCTCTGTGCGACTGCAGAGAAATGTAAAGAAGAAGGATTATGAGATTCCACTACAAAACATAGATCTTGGTGAAATAAATGTTCAAAAGGGAGAAATTAAAATGCAAAAAATTGAAGAAGACGTGTTCCTTGTAGAAATAAGGCATGAATTTTTATGCACCCACAGACACTTATACACACTCATACAGGTTGATAAACCTTGAAAGCGTCCTTACCACATCCTCTGGGAGGACAGAGGTGGCTAGAAACAAACACAGCTACATGTATGGAGGTGGGAAGAGGGGGCGTTGAGAGGTGAGGGATTTCCCCTTTGGGGATACTCTAATAGCTTTCATCTGGTATCTCAGACTCTGGATACAGCCTGCAGGATGGGAATCGTGGGTCTAATTTTCATTTTGTGACACTTGTATGCAAAATTAGCATAATAATTGTATCTAATTCATAGAGTCATTGTGAGAATTAGCTCAGTCAATCTAAGCCATGTGTCTAGCCTTGCATCTGGCTCACTGAATGTCCAATTACTGTTATTATTATAATCAGTCTTCTTTTTCCCTATTAGATTATTTGCCAGAAGAGGAAATAACAAGTAAAAAAAATATATCCAAAATATGAAATCTGGCAAAATAGTGAAACTTTATTAGGAAATTCTGTTAAACAAATGATAGATACATAAGATACATATGTAGGAGGACAGGTAGGGAGATGGGTAGATCTATATATAGACATATCTGCTAGGTAGAGGTGGCATATGTAGTCTTAGAAAGTTTTCACCAGAAGGACACATTTATTTATCATTTCACATCTTGTCAGATATTAAAATACATTGTTTTTTTATACCCTCCAGTGTGTCTGTCTGACCCCCCTCCTCTCCTTCCTCCTCCTTCTATTTCAAAACAAGTCTAAGTCTCAAAAATTTTACATTTATGATGAAAAGAATCAACCTTCAAAAAGTCTAGTTTGTACCTCAAAGTTGCCTTAAAAAAGGTTAGTTTGGGAAGCAAGGTTTAAAATATTTTCCTTATAAAGGTGATACTCAACAACCAGGTTTATTTTTCTTACTGGAGGTAAATATAATACACTTGGTTATTTTTCTATCAGAGGTAATATCTTATTCACTTTTTTCCTGGGATGACAAATACCAAATGATTGTTTCTCTCTCTGTCTCTCAGTCTCTGTCTCTCTCTTTTTTTCCCTTTACTACCACTAACTTCTGCCTCTCTCTTTACATTTATATATATATATATATATGTGTGTGTGTGTGTGTGTGTATATATATATATACATATATATATACACACACACATATATACATACACACACACACACATATATATATATATATACATATATATAAACTTCTTACAGAATCTTGCACACTTTATTTTTCTACTAGAGGAAACGGGTAGATGAACGTCATGAGATATTTTAACATGTGAGGTACAGACAATTTATTCTGAAACCAACAGTGAGGACATTTTTCCTTACTTTTTAAACTTTATTTGAAAATCTAACAAACATAAAGAGAAAAGTCCTTACTGAACAGCTCAATGAATTACCACAAAGTGATTAACCAAGTGCTGGCTATTACATTGAACATTTCAGCCCTCAGAGGGGGCTCTTGTGTCTCCCGTGTCATTCACCCTTCGCTCTTTCAAAAGAAGATAACTATCATTGTTTCTTAAGATAGAGTTTTACCTGTTGATGGCTTGAAATAAATTGGATCATAAAATTGGAAAATTTCTGTATGTGGCATTTCACACAAGATTTTGACATTATTTAAATTGTTTTATTTAGCTACTGTTTCTTCTTCAAATGCTCACTAGTAGGAAATCCATTGCATCTCTGATTAGCATTCGAGTTGTTTTCAATGCTTGGTTATGAAGAGTGTTTCAGCTCTGAACTGTCTTGAACACCCATGAATACATTTCTGCTGAAAATACACTAAAGAGTGAAATTGCTGAGTCATGACATGTGTTTCCGTTCAACTTTAGGCCCCCCTGACTGCCACAGTCATTCAAAGTTGTTGTGCCAGTGTACCTTTTCACAAGCAGTGGTGGAGAATTTCATCCTTCTGCAGCCTTGCCAGCTCTAGGCATAGTGAATGGCTTTTACCTTTAATCATTCTGGGGGATGTGCAATGATAACTCTTACATAGTGTATTGATGACCTTTATGCTTACTCATTATAGGACACTTCCTTGAGTTAGTGATCTTTGGTGCACTGTCTGTTCGAAGTCCTCACCCTTATTTCCATTTGGTTGTTTGTCTGTCTTATTATCTGGCAGTGTTTTGATTATTCTGGATATGAGCCATTTTTCAGTGTCTCCTGTAAATATCTCCTTTCACTCTGTGCTTGCTTTTTCAATCTGTTAAATGTAAATTTTGATGAGAGACGTTCCTATTTTAGATAGTCCAATATATCAGTATTTTTTTTCTGTAGCATTAGTGTCCTTTGTATCTTAATTCTTTTCCTTTACCACGTGCATACATTTATGCCCCTATATTACTTAAAAGTGTGTGTGCACTCACATACTTTCTTTTCTTCTAATGAATTATCAGAATTTTGTATCAAATCTATGCTAGAAAAGAGCTATTTTTATTTTCATTTTTTTCTTATTTTTTGAAGAATTGTCTTAGATTGATATGATTTATTTCTTAAATGTTTGGTTGATTTCACTAACAAAATCATCTGGATCTTGAATTTGTTTGTGGGAAGGTATTTAATTATATATTCTGTGTTTTTCAAAATATTTTTTCTTCTTTAAGTTTTGATAGATTTTCTTAAATGTATTGCTTTCTTTTCAGTTTTCAAATTTATTGGTCTATATTTGTGCATAATATATTCTTATGTTAACTTAATGTCCATGAGATCTGTAGTGAAGCCCTTATCCATTCCTGATGTTGATTATTTGTACTCTTTTTACATTTTCTCTCAACTGGTCTTGCCAAGAATGTATGAAGTATATTAGTCTTTTCTAAAAAAACAATATTTGTTTTTATTGATCTCAAACTATTTTCTTCTTTTACTTTTATTATTTTTCTTTTTGTTTTATGTGGATATAATTTGTTATCAATTTTTTTTTCACAGAAGGATGTTTAACTCATTTTCAGCCTTTTATCCTTTTCCTTTTTGTATGCAATTAAGGCTATAAAGTACTCTTTAAGGATGGCTTTGCTGCATCCTACAAGTTTTCATGATTATATTTTAATTATTATTCAGTTCAAAGAATGTTCTCAGTTTTCATTGTGATTTCTTCTTGGAAAAATGGATTATTTTGATCTCTATTTCTGAATTTTTTAACCTTTGAGTGTTTTATCTAGTTATTCACTTACCTATTCCTAGCTTAAGTGATGGTAGTATGCTTATGAATGTAGTTAATATGATTTTTATCTTTTACATGTGGTGACATTTTAGTTGAGCATATGATCAAATTTATAACAATTCTGTTTAACTATTTCTTATTGTCCAGACTAGAAATTCCAGTAGGTGAACTGACTTTACTCCTTTTACAAAGGAGTTGTAAATCAGTTAACTATATTTGTGTGTCTCTTTCTAAACATTATAATTTGTTCCATTGACCTATTTGTCTCTTCTTTGCTGTCTTGATTAATACAACCTTATAGTAAGTCTTTAATTTGGATCATGTGAGTCCTCTGGATTTGTTTGCTTCTTCAGTATTATGTTGATAATTCTGAGTCTTTTAACTTCCTAAATAAAATTTAGGATTTATTTATTGATATCTACAAAATAACTTTCAGCAATTTTTATTGAGATGCACTTATTATTATGTAATGCCCCTCATTATCCCTGATAATTTTGTTTATTCTGAAGTAAGCTTTGTCTGTAATTAATATAGCCACTCTAGTTTTCTTTTGTTTAGTGCTGGCATGGTATAGATATAGATACAGGTACAGATCTTTAAGGGATTTCTTTCACTGCAGGTGATAAACTGACAACAAGTCCTCTGAGACTTATATGGGAACAATGGCAGTGTTTCAGAAAAGAAATGATGGAAACTTGGACTTTGGAGAGTGAAGTGAAGAAAGCAGTCATAGAAGAATCTCAGAGATATCTACCCAGAAAAATAAATGAGATTTGGTGATGTTTGCTTATTCAGTTACTCATTCATTCAATGCATTCAACAATATTTGTTGAACAGTTATTAAGTGAACAAGAGAAGCTGGAAGTTATAGAGCGGTTTAGATCTGTTACTATATGTTACTAGAAATTACACATGTAATTAGAATTAGAATTATTAATATATGTTAATGATCGATATAATTAATAATAATCACTATAGTTTGTGTTACCCTAAATTCTAAAAATAATATTTTTAGGAAGTGTTTTAATAGAGAATAATAGAGAGTGAGAGGATAAGAGTCCCCTGTAGTATTAATTAGAATTCAAAGTAGGTGCTTTAGCCAATGCACAAATTTCTGGTGTGGCTGCCTTAAATCTGTCATTGGAATCATGGAAGGGGTAATTGCTTCAGGGGGAGAGGGAAGATTCCTGAGTCTAGAAGAAGCACTAAAATGACCATAATGATATCTGACAAAGGTTCCTTTCTCTCCCCTACAATTCCTTCATCTCACTAGTAGATCAAGGGAAGTTTTCTGAGAAATACTTTTATTTACCTGTTAGTGAAAGAGATTTAGATTCTCATTTGCCTTAACATCTCCAATAACAGAAGAATGCTGGAACCGTGGCTCAACAGTGGAGAGAATCAGTACAACTGACCAGAAATGGAGCTGAAACTGGACCCAGTTCAGAATTCAAATCCCTTGTTATGGTTTTCAGCCAGTTCTCTCTTGTTGTGGTGAGCCCTCCACCATCTTCCCTTCAAATCCACTCACACCCGACCCCCAGCTTGGCCCAAACTGTTTTCAGTGCTCTGTGTCCAACCCCCATGGAAACAATAATACCCCTCCCCCCTGGGGCAAATTTGTAGAAGTGCTCAAAAATCAGTATGCTTTTATTCCGAGACCAAGAATCATTATGCATCATGTTCTTTTACTTTCATGGCCTGAAGACGTTGTGTTAGCCTTACTTACTCAAAAAGAGGAAATTGTTTAAAAATTATTATTGCTCTGGAGCCTTGAGAAGCACTATTTGCCAAATATTAAGTACCACCTTGCCTAAACTGCTGCGGAGGCAGAAATATTTATTTAAAAGAATGTGTTTTAGAGGTTACATAAAATGAATAAAACGACTTTCTAGAAAATTCAGCATACGCCATTTTTCTCAGCTGAAGCTCGCAGGATGTTGGAAGGATGCTGGACTTTGAAACCAGAGAGCCCTCTTCAACTCCCAGCCTGGCTACTCCCAGTTGTGTGAAATACGTGAAGTTGCTTAAATGCTCTGGGAATCGGTTTTCCCATCTGCATAACCCATAGTGATGCTAGGAGAATGAGGCAAAATATACATAAGGGGTGGTGGTGATTATTATTGTACAATAAGAAGTGCTGTTACTTTTAATCAGGATCATTTTTTCCCCTTTCTCGTAGCTTAAATGTTTTTCTTTCTTTCTTTTTAAAAAAAATTGTTTTATATTGGTGTATAGTTGATTTACAATGTTGTTAATTTCAGGTGTAGAGCAAAGTGATTCAGTTATGTGTAAACATATATCTATTCTTTTTCAGATTCTTTTCCCACATGGGTTATTATAGAGTACTGAGTAAAATTCTCTGTGCTATACAGTAGGTCCTTGTTGATTATCTATTTTATAAATAGTAATGTGTATATGCTAATCCCAACCTCCTAATTTAGTCAGGATGATTTTTAACGTAAAATAATGCTGCAACTATAGAACACTGCCCATGTTTTAGGAATTTTTTATGCCATTGATAGATTTTTAGTCCATCAAGATGAATTTGTTGGAACAAAATGTCACACGTCTGTGAGATCATTGATTGAGGATACTGATTTAGCCTGGGATTGTGGAAGGCAGGCAAAATACAGTTGTTTTATAAAGAAATATACTGGAATATACTGCTATTGCCATTACCTAGTAAGTTTATTAAATACAGGTGATACAAGAAAATGATCCAAACCAAAAAAAAGAAAAAATGAAAATGATCCATTCTTATGTAAGCAATTAATGTCAATGAATATCATATATATTAAATATTCAACCAGTAAAGACATTGTTACAAGCAGAAACAAGAAAAGCATATCTTAACACTTAAGTTATAAACTTTATAAAAATTTCCTATAAAAAAAAGCATGAGTATCAATTATTTAAGGATAGATTTTTTTATATGTAATGGGAAAGTTGATGCTAGCTGTGAACAGTTTCTACAAAAAATATGCTTAGAATAACAATGTTCATAGATTTACAAAAATATACTTAGTGTTATATCTAAATGCTGCAGTAAAAATGAAAATCCATACTTGTGAAAACTTGTCAATGCAGACTTTTCATCCATAGACATTAAAAACAAAATGACTTGAATTACACAAATATAATCATTCCCTTCAATATCAAAAAAAGTAAATAGTAAATGAATGAGTAATCTAGGATTCCTCATTCCCAGTTCTGCTAAATAAAATGTGATTCCATACACAGTACTAAACCCACTGCAGAAATAGCTACTCCCTTTAATAGCTTCCTGCTTGCCAATTCCAAATTTGGTCCCCAAATTACTATGAAAAGAAACGACACATTTACAATGTGATTGTCATATATCATGGCAGATGAGTGAAAATTTTCCCATAAAAATGAAACATTTGGTGCTATGGACATAATTTTAGGTCTTAGATAAAAATTTAATAATAGATAATTATGTTCATGTACATGATATTTTCATGCTTTATCTCCACTTTGATTAGTAAATTCCTCCAACAGTTATGAGTTTATTCAATTTCCTCTTAGTTTCCACTGTCCAGGATGGATTCAGATTATGTACTCTTGTTGGTCTTCTAGTTATTCTCAGTGGGCTCAGATTAGTCTGGTTCAGTGGAAGAAATGCTTATTCAATCTTCATGTAGTACATATTAAGGGTTTGGGAATAAAAATAACCTATTTTCAAACTTAGCCCTTCACTTACTGGCATGTGTAATTTAAGACAATATGTCCTTTCTAAGCCTCATTTTATTTTTATGTAAAACGATTGCAGAGTAATTTTCTCTCTGAAGATTAACTAAGATAGCATATGTGGACTGTCCTACAAGATATAAACTACACTTTCTTCCTCTTCCTTTGTTTAAAATATGTTTTAGACTCTGTCTGAGGCTCTGAGAATTCATAAGAAACAGCTCTACTCTTCCTGAAGCTCACATGCTCTGTACAAAAAATTAGGTGATGCATCTTGTTTTACTCCTATAGCCATGAATTCTTGCCCTGAGTCCCTGCTGGTTCATGCTTTTCTTCTCTCTGTCTTATATGTTGGAGTCCTCAAAGCCCATTTCTAGTCTCTGGCTTTTCCCTCTCTGCATCCTCACAAGCCTTTGCATTCTCAAGGCTTTAATTAACCTGGGAATGTAATAGACTCAATTTCTACTCACATCCCAGAATTTTCTTTCAAAATCTGGTGTTATACAACCAATACCCTATGTGACATTTGAACTTAGGTAAATCACAGAGAGCACAGAGCTACATTTTCAGAAGCCTTGATACTGGCTCCTCAGTTGAGTTTTCCCTCATGCTTCCCCGTTTCAGTAAATGAAACTGCTACCCTGCAAGTGAATTGGTCCAGAAACTTTGCCCCTTCCTCATTTCTTCTGTTTCTATTAGCAACCACATCACAACTACCAGTCAATCTTCTCCCCAAATTATATGTGGAATATCTTCATTTATCACCACCTTTGCTGCTATAACTTGAATGCAAACTGTTGTCATCTTTCGCCTTTAGTATTGTGGGAGCTTTCTGCTCTTTTATTGGTCCTCTCAACTCTAAAACCCTCTAAATAACAAGAGTAATCTTTTCAAAATGTAAGTTAGATCAGGCACCTGCTGCTATTCAAATGGATGTCCTAAATTTCCATAAAATTCAGGCGATATTACATGACACACACAAATGTGTATAACTCGGTCCCTATTTTCTTCTGCAAACTCATTATATAACACTTATTCATGTAATCAGTATTCTTCAGTTGCTTGGGTCCTCTGTCTTTTACTTCTTCAATTTTATGACTCTGTCTCATTCTTTGATTTTATCTTAAGCATTTCCTGATGGAAATCTACAAATGAAGTAGCTTCAGTAGATATAGGGTAGATTGATTGAGCATCCTTTTCAACCTTCTTTTAGTGTCCTTTCATATAAGGTGGAAAAAAGAAAACCAAAAATAATATTTTCCAAACTCTGTGTATCTAAGTGTGGCCATTAGATAAGTCTTAGCTAAGTGGAAGGGCTATTTGAGGCTTCTGGGTGGAACGTGTAGGCTGGAATTAGGATGTGGTAATGTATCATTTTGGAAAATGTGGATGAAATGAATCCCCTAGGGATGGTGGAATAACAAATGAAGGGATTTGTTCTCTGAAAATGTGTGGCTGGTACCTATCTTCTCCTAGACTGTATGTGAGAAAGGAATAGATGTACATTTTTTTTCTCCCTAAAACCAGAGTTACCTGGGGGTCTCTGTTATAGCATTTGGTCCTAAGCCTTATTAATACAGACTTATCATTCTCTATCTGAGTCCTGTTTACTTCCTTCACTTTTCATACTTATTTGTTTATTTGCTTGTCAAATATCTGTCACCTCTACTAGGCTGACTACCAGACAGAGGAGGGCTGGAGCTTTGGTTGCTTTGCTGATTATTGGATATTCATGTCTATTCAGTCTTTAGTTCATAGTAGGCTTGCAATACATATTTGTGTATGTATAGATGAATTAGACTCGAAAAAGTATTGAGTAGATGCTTTGAAACTATCCTTCATATAGTTCCTTTATGTTAAAATCCCAGGCATCACCGAGGGAGATTGAATTCTGGTGTAATTGATTGGGCCATGGATGGCTGCAGCTTGGCATCAGGAGATCCTCAAAGGATTCCAAAGAATGGCCAAAGTTAGAAAAGACTATTATGACATTTTTCCTAGAAAAACACAATCACTCGTCAAAAATGATAAGGCATTGTCCGCTGAGATATTTTGAAATTTATCATGAAATCATCCATCAGATATTTTGCATGGGCAGCAGGAGCCAGGGAAGAAAAATTAATCTACAGAGAGATAATGTCATATTTATAGATAGTAAGGTCAGACATAAAAAGAAAGCCTGGAAAATAACTCAGAGAAATAACTCAGGTCACAGGACTCTACAACTTGTAATCTTGGAGGTTCTATTTGGCTGACCTTGACATTCTGTCAAAGCTTCCGTTCTGATCACCTCGGCAACCTTCATACTGCTCACTGCATTGTCTGTTAGTGGCCAGCACATTAAGATCCTTAACAGTCATTACACAAAAGCTTCTTGAGTTTTTTTTAATTGAAGTACATTTTATTTACACTATTATGTTAGTTACAGTATGACACAGAATTATGGATCACATCATATAGTGCATGACATACATTTTCTATGTAGTTAATAAGCAACCACACATAGACATATAATATATAACAGATGGTCATCTTCAGGGTTCCTTGAATATAGAGATTTGTTGGAACTTCAGGGCAGATTTGGCTATGGAAATAATTTCTACCTGGACCTCTTTGGATTCTCCTGTACTTTCACATTTATGAGTCAATAAAATGTCAATATTTCTTTGCCTTCAAATCTAGTTTCCTGACTACATTCATCTGCACAAAATAATTGTATCAGCACTTTTAACTAACTGCTACTCTCTGCTTATGATACAGGGCTACTTTTTTTTTTTTCTCCTGTACCTTTGCGTGTGATATCAGAACTCAAGGAGGGTGACCACCTTCCAATGTGTGTTCTACAAAATTCTTGCTGTGACTGGTTAGAATAGCTTCTTTCTCCTCTTCTTTGGATTAATAAGAGTAGTTGAAAAGACAGTTGTGCCTTTTTGAGAGAAGAAATCCCCTCTTGCCTGTCAGTTAGCAGGAAAACATACTCTGTACTTTATAGAACTCAGTGATCATGTTCCTCTGGATGTAGCACTATTATTTCCTCCTTCAGCGATAACCTAATACTAGCTCTTATTACTGTTCTGATTATATGAGTAAGAGAATTAAATTATATATGCTGCATCACAGAACTAGAGATATTTTAGTATTTCACAATAGTTAAAGGGTTAGCAATGTTAATTCAATTATATTAGCCAACAACACAGTTTTGGATATTAAAGTTTTATGTAAAAACTTTACATTTCAATATGATTATACAAACATAAGCACACAAGTTACTTTTCTCCCCTATCTTCTAAAATGAAATAATAAATCCTTTCCTAGGAAAAAGAATTAACTGCTAAAGGAGTTGGAGTTAGGTATTTGTCAATTATATGTAAAATGAATCTTACAGCTACTCATAAATCAGGAGTAGTAGGTGGCCCAAGCATGCTTTGTACCAAAGAAAAAATGGCACCATCTCTATAGGTGTAACAAACAGTTGATTCTCATGCGTCTTTGTAGTCTACTAAATATGTATAATATACATAATATATTTATTAAAATATATATACATATATGTATATTATACATGTATACTTTTATTGTAAACATAAATTATTACCTTATGTAAAGAAATTTTTGAATATTAAGATGTTCTCAAAATTGTAAGAATCTTGGACAACTTTATAAACACTCCAAATAAGAATTTTATGTTTATAATATTATAATTATGTATTTGCATATAATATATTAATACTATAATTAAAATCATATATTTAATATATGCTGAGACATACATTCAAATTCAGTCATTGGGTGATTGGAATCATGGTATAAATACATAAGAATTTACAATCCTAAATTCATTGAGTTTATACCATATCTTTAATTCTGTTAAGATAAATGTAAAGTACATTAATCTTGGAGTCACAATGATGAAACAAACCCAGACATTGTTCTTGCAGATTTCAAGGATAAAGTATATAAACTGAATTTGGGAACATGCATTAAGCCTTCAACAAAATACACTGTGATTTTTACATACTAAGAAAAAAATTCTTAATTTCATGAACATGTGACACATGACTCCATATATACTATATACACAGAGATACATATAATTCTTATTGATGTAATGGGCCATGTATGTGTTTACTGAAATATAATTTTGTAAGACTCAGTGAAAATATTTATTGCATTGAATTTGATGGTGAGAAGTCAAGGGAAATGCATGGATCTGTAGTATCAAGATTAAATTTATTAAGTACTCATCATACAACCAAACATACAAATGAAAACCAAGTATTTACAACTAGACCATGTACCTTGGTACCACTGGTTCAGGCTGTGGAAAAGGTATAACTTCAACCTTCAGTAAATCTTTCATTTTCAACGCTATGCAGACTAATTATCATATAAATTTTAAAGAGAAATCCCCATAGCCCTCCTAAAAATAGTTCTGGGTTTTCAAAAGTGAAGCATTTGTGAAGGTTCTCACCTTTCAATATGTCTAATTAGCTTTCCTTGTGCACTGAGACCTACAAGGTTCTTTCAAGATTCAAAGCTAAAGTTAGAAACTTAATTTCAAGTGATATCAGAACCTGGTCTGTTAGCACTTTGATTTTCAATATAAAATGAAATGCTTGAGAAACTATAGGCAAATTATCATGTTAAATCATAGGCATCTGTCAATGTTTCAGCCCTTTAAAACATTTTTATTGCAAGTTATTGAAATGTAGCAGATCACTATGAATTTTCATTTTCATATGTTTTTAATTTTGTATTACTTACATTAAAATATTACATTATTACTTACAGCGTTTTAACTTGATATACATGAACTAAATACATATACATTAAAGTTGAAACTATGTAGAGAGAAATAGCTACAAAAATTTATATCTGATTTTGCTTTAAAATAAGACTTATTCTTGACATTAAAAGAAGGCTGTTTCTGTACCTAGTATCATTTATTCATAACCCAAAAAATCTTCTTAACACATTCTCAACTTCTGGTAATTTCAGAAAAAATATTACTGAGGATATAATTACACAAAAAATCTTCTTTGTCTGAAGTTCTAATTTAACTGGGCATCCTGCAATTTTCTTTGCTAAATCTGTCAAAAATCTATGATAGAGAAATTTTGGAAGCAACTTAAATATTCATCAGTGGTATATTTTCATATAGCAAATAATTATATAACACATGTCAGGCACTATTCCAAGTACTTTCCAAATTTCTCTGATAAATTTCTTGTACATTTAATCCTATTTTGGTGTCTGCTTCTTGGGTGATCCAAACAAACACAGAGAGTATACTGGTTCAGGTGATGCAGAATATTACTGGTGACAGATGTGATGTTAGTGACACTTCTTAAGCTATGAAATGACCATGGCTCTGTACCTATGCCTTAGGATTCTTGAACAAGACAAATGTGTCTTCAAAGATAGTGGTATTTTTTAATCTTTTATTCCTGTGATAATGATTTCTACTTCAGGGAAAGAAACTGGAATTAGCAGAGCACATTTTCACATGGCTTGGGCATTCTGCCAGTGATTTATAAATCATATATCACATGCCTTAAGATTTATGTCATGAGATTTTATGCTTGTCATCACTGCTAATCAACTCAGATGTAAAATAAGGAAGCAGGAAGGCAGAATACATGGGAAAGGCAAAAGCAGCCACCAGGTTTTCTTCACTCTGCCTGGGGTATGGATAGACTTCCAACACTAGGGAGAAATAAGATGGAATTAGTCGTTTCAAACATCTCAAGCCAGGGATGAAACCTTGCCATTTGTGACAACATGGATGGATCTAGAGGATATTATGCTAAATGAAATAACTCAGAAAGAGAAAGATAAATACCGTATGATCTCAAACAAAGAAAACAAACAAAACAAAATGAAAATAGACTCATAAATAAAAAGAACAAATGAGTGGCTGCTGGAAGAGAGGGAAGTATATGGAGCGAGTATGTGAAATAGATGAATGGGATTAAGTGATACAGACCTCCTGTTATAAAATAAATAAACCATGGAGATGAAATATACAGCATAAAGAATATGGTCAATAGTATATAACTCTATATGGGGACAGATGATTATTAGACTTATCATGGTGATCATTTTATAATACATGCAAATGTCAAATCACTATGTTGTACAACTGAAACTAACATAATATTGTACATCAACTATATTTTAATTAAAGAAAATGATTTCACCGAAAGATAACCAAGAAAACTATTTTTATAATGTTTAGCTTAATTATTATTTGATTCTATCTGGTGTTGACAACTTTTAAAAAGTTTGAAAAAATTAGAAGTACACTTGTGAATGGTTCTATCATTTGGAATTATGGAGATTTATTTGATAATTTAAAAAAATAATTTATTAATTGATTTGAAACTTTGAAAGCAGGAATTTTCTTTGATCTTTGACAGGTTTATTTTCCAAAAATCATCTTTTTTTTAATTAAAAATTATAATTTAAAAATTCAATTATATGACATTTTTATAAAGGCAAAATGATTAGGATAGAGGACAGATATGGTTTTTTTATTTTTTTTTATTTTTTTTTCAGATATGGTTTTTATGGGATGGAGGGAGGAGAAACTTTGTGGATGATGAAACTCTTCTGTATTCTGACTGTGATGGTGAATGCACACTATGAATTTTCCAAACCTTTAGAATGAACACGAGAAAGAGTAGATTTTACTCTATGCAAGTTAAAAAATAAGTAGATACATTTATGCTGTTTATTGCCTGGTCACTGTATTTTTTAATACTTATTGAAATATTACTACTAAATTATTGAAGAATTTATTGACAAAAGAATCACAGTTACTAGGTAGCCTTCTGTGTAATAAGAAACATAAGGAATTTCATGTTCAAGAAACAAAATATGACAAAGCAATATGAAAAGAGTTTAAAATAATGAAGATATTATTTATATAAGAGAGATTATTAAAAAACAAAAAGAGGTAAACTTAAAAATAATCATACAGAAGTCCTGGAAATGAAAATATAACATTTGAAGTAAAAAATAAAGTGCTTACTTTTCAGTCACTGTGCATTGAAATATCACTACTAAGTTATTGAATTTACTGACAATTAAATTCCAGGTGCTGTGTAGCACATTATGTAACATTTATTTTAAAAAATAATTAGGCTTCATAAACTTGTGGACTTGGTTAGAAGTCATAGCAAATCCATTTCATCATGATGACACAAGAAGTCAGGAGTAATTGAAATTACCATAGAAGGTAATTCTTGCTGAATATATGGTCACTTATAAAAATATAAAGCACACAAAAAAGTCCATAGTGATGTGACACAGAAGACAAAACATGGAATATTTCATGCTCCCAAAATAAAATGTAATAGAGTAATATGGAAAGGAGTTTGAAATAGTTAAAACATTTATTTGTATAATGTTATTAAAAGTAAAAGCAGGTAAACTTGACAAATAGCCACACAGAAATCTTGGCTGTGAAAATATAGTATTTGAAATAAATATATTCTGTGGACTAAATCATAAAGAATAAACACAGTTGAATAGACAATCAGTGAACTGGAAGACAGATATGAAGAATTCATTCAATAAAGCACTGAAATATAAAGAGAAAAAAGTAAAAAAAAAAAAGATTAGGTACACTGTAGACTGAGAA
Organism: Lagenorhynchus albirostris; assembly: GCF_949774975.1. Lineage (NCBI taxonomy): Eukaryota > Metazoa > Chordata > Mammalia > Artiodactyla > Delphinidae > Lagenorhynchus > Lagenorhynchus albirostris. The sequence goes on from NC_083097.1 coordinate 10,473,953, forward strand.
GTTACAAAACATTTTCCAAAATAAATGACTCAGAGAATGTGGATATGTGCTGCTCATGAGGGCTGTTAGGAGCTATTCCGGTTCTCCTTTTTCCTAGAATCTAGTAAGACTTGCTGCTGTTGATTTGCTTTGACTCATGTGATAAAAATTTAACACTTTTATTTCCAGCTATGATAGAGTACTTTGTGTCAGAACAAGCTCCCACTGAGAACAAGAAGCAAATCTGGGTATGTTTAGAAGCCTTATAACATTCCCAAGTCATCCAGGACTTGAGGAGCTATGATCCTGGAATGCACAGAGAGGTGAGCCTCAAATTAAGCTCTAATTTGCTTTTTGACACATTTATGAATTCCAAGCAGTTATTGAAAGGCTGAGAAACTGAGTAGGGTTCTTGAGAGTATCATTTGTTTGGGAAGAAAAATCTATGAGGTCAGGTAAAGCAAATAATGGAGGTCCCTGGCAAAAAAGCCAGGTTTCTGCTGGGAATTTTGTAGGTTTACAACATAAGAGGAAGAAAAAATAAAAATAGAACAATCTCCCAAAAAGTGAATCCCAGCTACCAGTTCAGCTCAATTTCTGACCTAATTAAAGTAACCTAACACAGCATTAATCATCTGCCAGAAGAAAAATAGTTCTTCTTTACAGAAATGTAATATCATTCACACCTTTAGTTTTTTTAGTTACTTTCTTTTGAAATATTTTTAGATTTACATTTTGTTGTAAAATATAAAACAGAGAGATCTTATGTACTCCTTACTCAGTTTTTCCAAAAGTAACATTTTGCAAGACTATCGTACAATAGCATGACCAGAACATATCCATCACCACAAGGATCTCTCATGTGCCCTGAAACATCCACAAACATATTCTACCTGTCCCCACCTACACCTTAACCACAACAACCACTTATCTGTTTTCCATTTCTATAATTTTGTCATTCCATGGATGTTATGTACATGGAAACATACAGTAGTTGTCTTTTGGGATTGCCTTTTTACTTGACATAATTTTCTGAAGATTCATGTAAGTTGTTGCATGTATTGTCAGTTTGTCTATTGCTTTGCATTTTCCAAGGTGTAGATATACTACAGTTTGTATAACCATTCACAAATTAAAAGATATCTAGGTTGTTTCCAGATTTTGGCTATGATAACTAAAGCAGCTATACACATTCATGTACAGAATTTTGTACATGAACATGTTTTAAATTATCTAGGTAAAAGGCCTAAGAGTTTATTTAAATTGCTGGGTCATATGAGAGTTGCGTTTTGAATTAGTTATGAAACTGTCAAGCTATTTTCCAATGGGACTGTACCATTTTATATTCCCACAAGAAATGTATAAATGATCCAGTTATCCACATCTTTGCCAGCATTTGGTCTTATTATTTTTTGTTATAGATATTCTGTGATGATATCTCGTGATATTAATTTACATTTCTGTAATGTCTAATGAGGTTGAGCATCTTTTCATGTGCTTATTTGCCATCTCTCTCTCTCTCTCTCTCTCTCTCTCTCTCTCTCTCTCTCTATTGCCATCTATATATATTCTTCAGTAAAATGTCTATTCACATCTTTTGTCTATTTTCTAATTGGACTTTTTTTTACTGTTGTATTTTGAGTGTTCTTTCTATTTTCTAGACACTTGTCCTCAGTTAGAGATGTGGTTTGCAAATATTTTCTCATACTGTACACCTTGTGCCTTCATTCTCTTAATAGGGTTTTCTATGAGCAAAAGCTAAAATCTTTCTTGGGTGATTCTATCCTCTCTGTCATTTCAGTGCTGGTATTTATTGATCAGACCTTTTCATTTGATTTGTTACCTCTCTGGTTCTTAGTATGACAAGTGGGTTTCAGTTGAGATCTGGACATTTTGGGTATAATGTTGTGAGACTCAGCATCTTATTAAATCTTCTATATTATCTGGCTTTTTCTGACACTGCTTCCCCAGGGAAAACGGTAGAGATGTTGGCCTGTTACTGCAAGGCAAAGGTCAAAGTCTAGGTTCACCACTCAGCTCCTGTTTATGCCTCAAGTGGGTCACTCTTCATCACTGCTCAGCAGACATGAGAGGTCTGGCTCCCTACTAGACCTCCAACAGATACCTCCCTGGCTTGGAGGGGTAGACATTCCTCATTACCATTTCACATATGGCTTCCTTTAATGTCACGGTATTGGGTGGCTTTGTTACTGCTGGGCTATAGTGAAAGTCAACTTTCCACTAGGTCCCTTTGTACATCAATCCTGAGGGGAAAGGATGTCCAGTGGGAATGAAAATCCAAGCTTTGTGTGTGGTTTCCATTGACACCACTGGGGGACCTAGTGACACCTGGTGTGAATAAAAATCCTAGCTCCCCCTATATGGCCTTCTCTGACACCAACCGGCCTCTGGAGGATAGAAATGTAGGATCACCTCTCAGCCATTGTTGGTGTAGGCATAACTATACTTTTTCTGTGGTGTTTGGCTAGCATAGATCTGTTACTGTCTTAAAATTTTCTGTCTTGCTGTTTTGACTCTTTGCTGGTTTTTTGGCTGGAGCCAGGTCTCTTTTTGGGCGCCTTTTCTTTGTGTCCATTGGCATCTTCATGTTGCCAACTTCTTTAACTTCAGGTCTAGGATATATAAGGCAAAAAGCAAATGCAAGGAACTCACTTCCATGCCACTCCTTGCGTTCTGAGGTCCCTAGCCAATCTGTTTCTTCTCTCACCTTTGGATTCTTCCTATGTTTGTTTTCTACATAATGCTTAGGGTTTTTAACTGTAGTTGGATGAATAGGAAAATGTATGTCTATTTAATCTTCTTGGAAGTACTCTCCTAAACTTTCATTTTATACAAAAAGTTTAACATACAGTAAAAAAAAATTACTAGGTGTATTAGGAAACAGAAACAAATTGAAAAAAAAAAAGATTTTCAAGGTAATAGAAACAAATCCTCAGGAGTTCCAGATACTGGAGTTTTGATATACACATTTTTAATATAACTGTGAAGTATTATACATACAAGTAAATAGATTATAGAAGGAGAATATCAGCAAGAATATCTATGAAAAAGAAAAACTGGATACATGGGAACTGAAAAATAACTAATATTTATTTAAATGGAAAGAAGTAGAATTAATTAAAAAATTGAGATTCATTATAAAACTCTGAACATTTGAAATAATACAAATTTCAACATTTAGGAAGATGAAACAGAGACAAAAAAAAAAAAAGGAGAGAGATAAAAATATCCCAATAGAATGAACTCAAGACTGAAACACAGATACCAATGCACATACACAAACATACTGACAGTTAAGATAATAATACTATGCAGAGCTACATGCAAAAAAAATTGAATTAAGAAAATGGAAAACTTTCTAGAATATTATAATTAAAAATTACTCAAATTACCCAGATTAAAGACTAAACATGAATAGACCACTAACATTACACAAATTTGATTGCTACTCAAGTCTCAACACTTTCCAGGCATAAGATCTAGATAATTTACAAGCATGTTTAATTGAAACTTCAAAAATATATATATATAGCATCAAAAAAATTCTCTTCTAGAAATTGGGAAAAACAGTAATTCTCTCTAATTCATTTTCTAAAGCTAGTTATGTAAAAATAAAAGCCACACTATTAAATTCAGTTAAAATGAATATTATAAGGTAACACCATTTCTGCTTGTACATAAAAAATTTCTAAATAAAATTTGAGCAAACCAAATAAGGTACTTCTAAAACAAAATATCATGAGCATTATGGTTTATTTTAGCCTTGCAAGTATGCTTTAATGTTAGATAATCATAACAGTATCAGACTAAAGAAGCAAAATCAAATGATCATTTCTATGGATCTATAAAAAGAGGCATTTCATGAGTTAATGTTAAAAAATCTTAGCTAATGTGGAACAGAATTAAACTTCATTAAATTGGTAAAAGTTACCTCTCAAAATCTTACAGCAAACAATGATGTACCTACTCACTCATAAAAATTAACCAAATATTGGAAATAAAGCAAAAGAATAGCTACAAATCCTTACAATTCCATTGGCTCACACTAATATTTTATTATCAAGAAGAATGCACCTGTGTTTGTTATTTATTTATTAATTAGAGTCTAGATACTGTGAAATTACATTTTCACTTATAAGTAACTATCTATAGAAAAGGTAGTCCCACAAATTATACTGTTTTGACCATAGTATGTTAACCAGTTTTGTTTTCACTTGTAAATTCATTGGTTATATATATTTACCTAGGATCCTGACTTACCACTTGACAGTTTTTCTCATTAATTAATGAATAAAATTTTTGACACATATTAGTTTATATTTATATGAGTGTTGTGTGTTTAATTTTGAAAATTATACTTTATCAGTACTTAAATAGAAACCTTAGAGACATCCACATTAATGTATGGAGTAATGCATGCTCACTACCATCACTTGTATTATACAAGATTAATCTGTAAGTTTACAGTTTTGTTCATTTACAAAGAAACATATATAAGAAAAAAAACAGAAATGAAAACTGGAAAAGAGGGTATGGAAGTGTCTATTTTGCAATATACTGTCCTCCTAGCACACATGAAAAAATGCATTAACCAATAGATAATTATTATGCCTTCATAATATGCAAGCCACAACCATTAGGTTTCATCCAAAGGGTATTTCTCTGTGCACAGCGACTTTAACAAATGGAATAGCTTCCATGTTTTATAATACGTTCTGAAACAAGAGATGATACAATTTCACTCATCCTCTTTAATAAAAAGGACCCATTATATGTGGATGTTTTTATCATTCCTTAATTCATGTTATGGGTATTTATTAACCACTCTCTGAACCAGGTACTTACTATCAACGTGGCAGTCAACCATAGTTGGTTCATCTAAGAAGGTCACTGTCCAGCTGATCATCCAGGGAAAGATTGTCAGATCGATTAAGACTTCAAAAAAGACATGAAAACCACTGAATGTCTCCATGTGTCCTAAAAACTTGTAGTGTTTTCTATCCAAAAAGAATTGGTGAAACCGCCAACACAGGACCACAGACCTGGAACCTAGGAATCGTATTTGACTCATCCATCTCCATTCTCCCTCATGATCATCCCACCTTCTCAATGTTTCTCATATTTTTTCACTTTTCTACCATCCTGGCTTCTTAAACTGTAATCAGGACAACAAATTGGGTTCTAACAAAAAGCTGAACACAGAGCCATTGGAAGGTCTTTCAAAACATAAATTTTTCATACTATTACCTTACCAAAAAATAAACAGCAGGGGCTTCCCTGGTGGCGCAGTGGTTGAGAGTCCGCCTGCTGATGCAGGGGACATGGGTTCGTGCCCCGGTCCGGAAGGATCCCACATGCCGCGGAGCGGCTAGGCCCATGAGCCATGGCCGCTGAGCCTGCGCGTCCGGAGCCTGTGCTCCGCAGCGGGAGAGGCCACAACAGTGAGAGGCCTGCGTACTGCAAAATAAATAAATAAATAAATAAACAGCAGCAAAACAAATCAAGCAGAAAAACAAAAACAAAAATCCGGAAGGTAGCAATATGTACAACAGTAATAATAAATTAAAACTTGTAGTTTTCTCATAATTATATCTTTCTCATACTACTCAAGGTGTGGACAATGGACTATTTCTTGTCCTCACAATATTTATTATCATATAAACTGTATAGGTAAACAGAAATTAGGGGTAAGATTTTAGAAATTATAGAGCAATTTGATATTACCAGGACAATCTATTTTATTTTATCAAAGTATCTTGCTGGACAGATTAGAAAAAGGTTTAAAAAGAAACAGTATTTCACCATAAATATTTTAAGAAGCATTGCCTAGCTAGTAGAACTACTAAAATTATTAGGTTAGAATATATGAAAAATTGCCAGTTTGATAGTTTAATATGTTTTACAAACTAGCAATTCAATAAATATTTATTGTGACTCATATTCTCTTATTGCATGTGGTATTATTAACAGTCTTGAGTATCCCATTTTTGGAAGTAGGAAAAAACTAGATAAACACTAATTCAGTAAGAATTCTCAAAGTGTACTGGAGGTAGGCTTATACAATCTCTGTGTTTCCTTTCAATTCAGCCTTTCTATGTATCAAAAATCAGGTCTAGGCAGTATTTTCACTGTTTTCCTAACACTTCTTTCCAAATGTTAAAATTTTCTTTTCCTATAACTTAGATTCATATACATGCTGACTGCATATTTAGGCTTTAGTGATAGCACACAGTTGAGTTTTCTTTGTTTTTCTTTGCCAGTAAGGGCATTAATGGTTTGACATAATTTCTGCAAGTTCTCAATTGACCCAATTATTTTCACTCTTCTGATGAGAAAACTCTCAGGTGAAATTGTTAGGTTAGTTTGATCTGTAATATAGATGCCTGTTCACTGGGAAGAAGACTAAGCATGGGTCAGGGAACCAATTTTTTCACCCTTTCCTCTTCCTAACCGCCAAAACCCAGAAATCTCTGATCTCTAATAAGTAAATATACATTTACCCAGTGTTTGTTGGGAAGAATTTATGATAGATTTCACCTTTGGCTTATCATTTTTCAGAGGTTTATGTCTTATTACATTTTTCTAATTTTATTCTGAACTACTATTGTTGTTTCAACCTTGAACGTATTTGTATTTTCTTACTGCTTTGAAAATGAATCTAGCTCTTGCCCCCTGTACCAGGAACAAGAATAAAATACATAATCAGTGTAGTGCTTTTTATTGCCCCAGTGGGATTTCTTTCCTGATTAAAAATTAAAAGTGGCAATAAGATTTTTAAGTTTCCTTTTAAGTGAAAATATTTTTCTGTATTGGATCACCGTCATAATGAGTAAGTATGGTCATTAACGATTATAAATGAACTGCTTTAAAATAATTGAAATAGTAGTGAGATTTAGAGGGCTAAGTTCATGTCACATGTTTTGAGGGAAGTCAAATTTTACATGCAAAGATTTTTGATATGGACTTATACTGATATCTGTGTATATCTGTGAATTAATCAGGAAAAGTTTATGGGCATTCATTATGTGCACAGAACTGTGGAAGGCACACTGGAAGACATGAATTATGAAAGGCATCACCTAACACTCTTATTTGTAAAATGAAAAATATTTTTATTCAAATGAAACTGGATTTTGCAGGGAGTCTGCTAGCACTGTGCATGGAAAGAGCACATAATCAGATTTTGTAGAAGATAGAAATCAAGGATGAGGATGGTTAGGAAAGTTTCTGTAAAAGCTTTGAACAAAGAGTAAAATTTATAAAGTAAGTTATTTCTAGTTAAATAAAACTTTGGGAATAACGCTATCAAAAAAGAAAATCCTAACGTATAATGCATAACAGCGAATAAACTTGGTGATGTGTATACATATTAGAGATGCCTGAAGATCCCATTTTTAATACCGACATTGCTTCAATAGACTCATTCTACCCTTTAAATAAAGCAAGATATGTACAAATAAAAATATGACAAAAAAGTGTCAAATTTAGCCTTGCAGATTACCAATTTGACTTCCAATTTTGCTTGGTAAATATAATAAAAACAACTATAATTTATTGAGCGTTTACCTGAAGTTTGCAGCAAAATCTTATTTGTTCATCACCACATCTTCAGGTTTGATGTTGTTACATCTATTATGCTCTTTCCCTCCCCTTGCATATTTTATGTAGTTGGGGAAGTGATCAGTTTTGTTGCATGTAAGAGAATGGTCACTGAAAGTAACTTTTTAATCTTTTTGCAAAATGCTGAGTATTTTTTTTAAACACAATATGTTAGCATAGCGACAGAGTCAGTATACACGGTACTGTGGTGTTGAGGGAGATTGTTAAAGAAAAGGCTGACAGATATATCTTTGAACAAACCAAGAGAAATTTTCTCCCATGTATCCCTGACATCGAGAATCTCAGCATCACTGAGAAATAATGGTTTGTAGGAAACAGGTCATAGAAAACCCATTAATATCTGTCATTAGATCTTAGGCCACTGGTTAGAAGTTTGTTTTTCATCTAGAATAATGTCATATAATTTTCCTCTTGGGAGAAGAAAAATGACTCAATAATTTAGTATGTATTATTACATGTTGGTAAATAGGTATGGCAGAATCTCTTGTCACTTAAAGTCAGCAGAAGAGTACTACTCTCAAAAATCTTGCTCACAAATTACACAATAAACAATATCCAGATGAATATGTAGTATCGACTTACATTAATAAAAATCAATATATTCCTAGGTCTCTCATGTTCTTGTGTTATATTTTAAAAATATGAGCATATAAGAGTATTTGTTTGGAACCTTCTCAAGAATAAAACCAGATAAGAAAATTATGAGTTTCCAAATATGTGGAATATATTGAGACCGGCACATACACGTAAAATGAGAAATAGCACTACATCTAAGAAAGGGCTCTCGTAATTTTGGTTTTATGAGTCAAGTGCAATGAACTGGCCATATCTCTTTAACTATGATGCTGACACTTGCACCAAAAAGAGCTGTTATTTGCTCTAAAATCACAAATTGTATTGCAGTTTCCTAATTTAAAAATCATCTTATTTTACATAGACTTAGCTATTTTCTGGATTTCTTCTAGCTAATTTTCTGTAATATAAAGCCAGATAGCTCATGTCTAAATGTCATAAAGAGATGTATTAATAGTATTCTATATGCATATTACTTTTATATACATTGTATCATATTTACTTTAATTATTAAAGAATTCAGCAATGTAATTTTGCCTTTGTTTCTGTTTTTGAGTTGCTCTGCATGAGATATGTTGTTGTTAAGAGAAATATAGCATGTGCAGATTTAATTATGATGATGTGTCATCTGTTGAATGGCTTTAGGGCAACTGTTTGTACAAAACTGAAGTCTTACATTCCCATTTTGCAACTCAGACAAGCCAAGAATCAAAGAATGAACTCCACAAGTAGGTTGTGATTCTATGCTATAAATAGTCCCATAATCAGGTTAATGAAGGTACATAAGTGCAAGGAGAAGCAAACATTTTCATTTGTTTTGGAAGTCATTATATGGGTTTTCAGCAGCATATTTTCCTATCACATAATGTTTACCATATTTTGCATTTCCTCCCTACTTACTCACTTGATGAAATCAGGAAAGTCCCTAAGTAGACTTCAGAGAGGCTAAAAGAATCCAAACATGGATTCTAAGTTTGCTACACATCATGGGAAGGAAGAAAAATGTAGATGAGTAATTGTAGAAGTGAGAATTTCCCATATCTGTATATTATAATGCATGATTTGCCAGACATTCATCTTCTAGTTTTGTAGAAGGGCCAAGAATACTTTTCAAATTCTCATCCACTCCTCCACATTGTATCCTTCTTGAATTTTCTTCCTGAAAATAACGGAAGAATTTTAGTATTTAATATTAAGTTTTGAAAATGGTCACATTGGAATTCTGGTCATTTGTGGGCAAGGTATTAGAGTGAATCTTTCATTTCTCCAAAGAGCAGTTCATGCAACTTCTGCTGTTAGAAATTTAGTTTCTCTGAAAGCTATCATTTTGTGTTGTGCTAATATTTCAGAAATACATTTTAGAAGTAGTCTTCCTTACTGCCAGACAAATACAGCTCCAAGAGCATTTATTTATCAGGGGCATGACTCCAATTTAACTAACAGAATTGCGGTTCTCACTTTTTTCGGAACCAAAGTAATATCCCTTTGAATGTTTACAGCCTTAATCTAACTTTGCAATATTTTAAAGTTATTTTGGCTTATGATAAAGTGAGAGGAATATAAACAAGGGCCTGACAACCTTGGTTCAACTCTAGTCTCTACTTCTTATTAACTTTATAACCTGTGGGAAACCAGTTAGTTTCTCAAAGAGTATGTTGAGCTTTTTATCAAGTGAGATTCAAATGACTTTTGACTGGCTCTCATGACTGTAAACTGGATCACAATATATGATAATGCCTATACAATTCTGCTCAAGCCTGTAAGCTATATTGTAAATTTAAGATAATTTCAGTTCCAGTGAGTACATATGAAGTTTACAGGATGCATGACAAAAGAATTATAACCAAAGTCACAGTTCCTGCTCTAAAAAGTAATGTGTCTGTTAGAATTTATTAATCAGAACAATATAATTGTGATAATTTTATGGATGCTTTAGTGGACTAAACATGAAACAAACACATCTGTGCACACACATACACAAACGCACACTACATGGTAATGGCCAAGAAGCAATTTACATTCCAGTCACAGATGAAAGACGAACAGTCAAATGTACAAAATCCTATGTATTTAAATGTTAATTTGAGTGGTAAATTCAAACTATATGTGGTATGAGATTTCAAGGTAGAGGCAATTTCTGTGGGTAGTAGAGTTTCTTGGGCAATGTGAGAGAAATCTTCAAGCAACCATCAGAGTGGTTTAGGTTTGCAAATCAGTTTGGGCCTCTATATACTTACCCCTCACCTCACCTGTCTCCTCCTTGCTCTCTGATCTCCAAGCTCTCCATCCCAAGGTTACTCTTGCCTGGAGCATCTTCCTTCTGTCTAAAATACTCTTTCTCAAGAAGGCCCCATGACTCACTTCCTGGCTTTATTCAGGTCTCTGTTCATCTGTCCCTTGTGCATAGGTCTGCCCTGGACTTCCCTGGATGAAACAGCTGTCCTGTCAGGAGTCAACTCACTCTCTGCCCTTCCTCCCCTCCATGGTTCTCATAGCCCTGATCACTCACTTACTATGTGTTGTACAGTTTTGCAAGCATTTGAGATACAGGTGCTATGATATGCAGATCCAGGTACTGAGAAATAGAGACATCAAGTGAATTTCTGAGGGTGGCACGTTTGGCAGTGGAGCTAGGATTTGAACCCTTTTAGACATATTTCAGAGTTTTGTAATTTATCCACCTTTTCTAGCTGAGAGCAATGAGCACATAGGCCTGACGACCTATTTTCACATACAAGCAGACACTTCTAATTGCATATTATGTTTAAGTGAGAAAAGTCACTTCTGAGCTAATATTTGTAATTCTTTAAAGCCCATGTTTGGGAAGAGCAGCTCAAATTTTTATCTCATATCTCAAAATTTTCTGTTCCTCCTTATATTGACTTGCTCAAACCTGTCATTTAGCAGTCAGGGGAAAAGTGCAATGGTTGAAAGAATGGACTATGGAGCCAGAAGGCAGCATTTAAAGTCTTAATGTTCTCTTTGGGGTGAGCACCTTGGGAAATTCACTTTCTCCTTGGGCCTGAATTTCATCTGTGGGAGAATAGCTACTCTATTAGATGGTTGTGAAGGTACTATAAGTGACATATGTAAGCCCTTAGAACAGGCTGTATAAGATGTTCCAGTTATACAACAATTATACAACAGTATACATGTTAATGTAACAATACAATTGTATTGCTTTGTACTGTATGTATTTGAAGTACTTTTAAATTGTTTTTGTTTTAGAATAAATTTAGATTTACATAAAAGTAGCAAAGAGAGTAAGGGAATTTTCTGTATACCCATCACCCAGTTGCCCTTAGTGTTAACATTCCATGTAACTATGAGAATGTGGATTAGTGATTGCTAGGGGGTAGGGGATATCTGAGAGTTTAAGGGGTTGATAATTAAACCATACAAGGTTTCTTTCTGTGGTGATGAAAATACTCTAATATTGACTATGGTGATATTTTCCCACATCTGTGAACATATTAAAAAAAATTAACTGTAAATTTAAGAAGGTAAATTTTATCTCAATAACACTGCTTAAAAAAAAAGTTCCTCTAAAAATGACTTTAAATATTGAGATATATGATCAGATCAGTTTAATCATATCTTGAAATTGGATAAAGCCACAGGGTTGTTGCATCACACAGAAACAGAACACACCTACTTAAAGTGAGTAGAAGAGAAAATAAGGATACTTATAGATGCTCACAGTTTAGGAAAGTGATTATGTAACATTACCCAATAGTATGACATAGTATCACAACATGAGCAAAAGGGCATATAGGGTAGTGGACTTTCTGAATATCTACCACCAGACAAGTGATTTCAGCCATATGCTTGCCACAGGCTGGGGGTTCAAGGAAGAACCTTTGTCTTCAGGTAGAAGAAGCAAGGAAAAAGTGAAGAAGGAGGGATCTTTTTTAAAGGAAAGATTTAGTTTTAGCAGTGACTTAGAATGAGAAAAGAAAAGTTGATCCTCAGGCTAAAATTGAGTTATATATATAGGTTTTTTAGGTGAGAAGAGACCTAATATTTACTGTGTGCTTACTTTGTTTACACATGGGCTCACAGAAGAGAGGAGAAGAGAAAGGTCAAGCATGGCTGTTTTAGGTTCCAGAAAATTGCCATCACAAATAGGTATTGAAAAAGGAAGGAGGTCAAGGAATTAGCAGTGTGAAATCCTCTCATTACAATTAGATGTAAACTACTTAAGATTTACTAGCAGTTAGAGGAAGTGTCAAGGGAGCAAAGGGATCAGTTAGAGTGGCTTGCTTACAAACACACTTGAAATATTTGGAATGTATTATTTTAGGAAATCACTTTTAAGTCATTCAAAAAATCATTTATTTCTGGTTATCATCTCTTTTAACTTCTTGGACCCAATTCCAATGTGTGTGTATGGGAGAAGATGGTGCTTCCTCACTCCAGCAACAAGCAATTCTCGGACACCAGCTGGGTGTCCTACATTTCAACTCATTCTGACACTCTCTACCCAAAGATAGTCCCAGATTCATGTTAACGGTTCAGTCCAAAAGACTGGTGAAGAGTTCAGTCCTACTAGATTGCCCCCACCCCACCCCACTTCAAATGCCAGTTGCAAGCTGGGTTGTTACCTGTACTTCTGACCGACTGGCTATGAATCAGAGGTTCCCATGACCCCTTCCTTGGATCCTATTAATTTGCTAGACAGCTCACAGAACTCAGAGAAATATTTTTCTTACTGGGTTACTAGCTTATTATAAACGGATATGATAAAGGATACAGATGAACATCCAGATGCAAGAGATGCAGAGGGGAAGGTATGGAGAAAAGGTGCCAGGCTTCCATGGCTGTTGGAGGGCACCACTCTCCCCCAAATTTCCATGTGTTCACCAGCTTGGAAGCTCTCCAAACTCAGTCCTTTTGGATTTTTAAGGAGGTTTCATTACACAGACATAATTTATTAAATTATTGGTCATTGGCAATTGATTCAGCCTCTAGTCCCTCTCCCTTCCCTGGAGGTCAGGGAATGGTACTGAAAGTTCCAACCCTCTAATCACGCGGTTGAATCTCCTGGCAACCAGTTCCCATCCTTAGGTGTGGTCCAAAAGTTACCACATTAATTTAACAAGACACCTTTATGGATCTCATCACCTAGAAAATTTGAAAAGTTTTAAAAGCTCTGTGTCAGAAACAGGGATAAAAGTCAAATATATATTTCTTATTATAAATTACAATATCAAATGATCTCACTACTAAAGTAGTATTTTTTAAACAGTTAGTTATAGCCATATCATGTCTTAAAATTTATTGATGACAGTGAGTTATCATCCAAAATATAAAAATGGTTAAACAGTTCTGAAAACTAAATTTTTGAGTCACACTGTTGTTGGAAGGAATATGCTTCATATGGTTGGGGCATTTTCTTATGGAAAATAGAAACATTAGTGGTAGGATAAAATTTGATATAGAGGGCTTTCCTGGTGGCACAGTGGTTGAGAATCTGCCTGCTAATGCAGGGGACACGAGTTCGAGCCCTGGTCCGGGAGGACCCCACATGCCACGGAGCAACAGGGCCTGTGAACCAGAATTACTGATCCTGCGCATGTGGAGCCTGCGCATCTGGAGCCTGTGCTCCGCAACAAGAGAGGCTGCGACAGTGAGAGGCCCGTGCACCGTGATGAAGAGTGGCCCCCGCTCACCGCAACTAGACAAAGCTCTCTCACAGAACCGAAGACCCAACACAGCCAAAAATAAATAAGTAAATTAATAACTCCTACCTCCAACATCTTCTAAAAAAAAAATTGATATAGAATTAAAAGAGCTGTTCCAATACATTTTTATTTATTTATTTTTATTGCGAGTTGATTTACAATATTATATTAGTTTCAGGTGTACAACACTGTGATTCAAACTTTCTATAGGCTTTATTCCATTTATAGTTATTATTAAATATTGGACATATTCGCTATGCTGTACAATACATCCTTGTAGCTTATTCATTTTATAAATAGTAGTTTGTACCTCTTAACCCCTACCCTTATTTTGCCCCTCCCTCCTTTCCTTTCCCTGCTGGTAACCATTAGTTTGTTTTTTATGTCAGTGAGTTTGTTTCTTTTTTGTTTTATTAGCTAGGTTGTTTTATTTTTTAGATTTTACATATAAGTGATAACATACAACATATGTCTTTCTCTGTCTGATTTATTTCACTTAGCATAACACCCTCCAGGGTATCCATGTTGTTGCAAATGTTGAAATTTAATTCTTTTTCAGGTTGAGTAATATTCCATTATATACATTAGGTTGCTTCCATACTTTGGCTATTATAAATAATGCTTCTATGAACACTGGTTTACAAGTACTTTTTCTAGTTAGTGTTTTTGTTTTCTTTGGATATATACACAGGAGTGGAATTGTTGGATCATATGGTGGTTCTGTTTTCATTTTTTTTAAGAACCTCCATATAGTTTTCCACAGTGACTGCACCAATTTACATTCCCACCAACAGTGTGCTAGGATTCCCTTTTCTCCACATCCTTGTAAACATTTGTTTTTTGTGGTCTTTTTTTTTCTTTATTTTTTTTAACATCTTTATTGGAATATAATTTCTCTATAATGGTGTGTTAGTTTCTGCTTTATAACAAAGTGAATCAGCTATACATATACATATATCACCATATCTCCTCCCTCTTGCCTCTTCCTCCCACCCTCCCTATCCCACCCCTCTAGGTGGTCACAAAGCACCGAGCTGATCTCCCCGTGCTATGCAGCTGCTTCCCACTAGCTATCTATTTTACATTTGGTAGTATATATAAGTCCATGCCACTCTCTCACTTCGTCCCAGCTTACCCTTCCCCCTCCCTGTGTCCTCAAGTCCATTCTCTACGTCTGTGTCTTTATGTGGTCGTTTTGATGATAGCCACTCTGACAGGTGTGACGTGATATCTCATTTTTTTGATTTGTATTTCTCTGATGATTAGTGATGTTGAGCATCTTTTCACGTGTCTGTTGGCCATCTGTATGTCTTCCTTGGAAAAGAAAATCTCTCTTCAGGTCTTCTGCCCATTTATTAATTGGGTTATTTGCTTTTTTTTATATTGAGTTGTATGAACTGTTTATATATTTTTGATATTAACCCTTTAACCAATAGGTCATATCATTTGCAAACATTTTTTCCCATTCAGTGGGTCAATGATAATAAAACATTGTTTCAACACCTGATAATGTCCAACACCTGATGAGGTTTTTCATGCACAAGTATTTAACATAGCATTTTTCACAAAAAGTGAGCAAACCAAATGGATCCTCAGGAATGAAATACTACCACTTTAATAGTTATTTAGTGGGGCACTTTTGAATCCCCTAAGGAACAGTTTATATTCAAAGAAACCCATGAATTTGTCCTCCTGATTTTCAGTGTTTTCCCCCTCATTTGAGGCAAGATAATTTCTCTTGAGAAAAGTCAATTTTAGTGTTAGAATTCTTACCTAAACTCAGTTATACAGAATATTATAAGAAGGTTAGAAAGATGGAAAATATCAAAAATTTCTTCATTTTCAATTGCTTTAATATCCCAAAGTGTCATATATATAAAACACACATTACTTTTTGTGTGTTGAGTAAGATGATGATACTTGTAATCTGATATAGTAAAAGATTTTTTTAGACACTTTACCTCTTGATATCTAAAGGATCTTGGCTGTTTCATTAATTAATTGGGTGACATAAGACAACTAACTTAATCTTAATTATGGGTTAGGGCTTTCTTCTTATGCCTGTCAGCTGTGAACAGTAGAATTATAAATTGTGTAGGTATGGTGAAAAGGAAAAACAGAAACTCATTGGCATAATTTGAGGAGAGTAAGTTATGCAGGGTTGCTTTAAGGTGAGGTATAAAATTGGAGAAATATACAGACACAGGAAACTTAATGATACATATATGTGAAATATGCACAGCTAAAATATTATTTCGTTGAGTAAAATAATGTATTTGAAGCTGATGTTCTGTAAACAAGAGCAAAAAGAAAGATTGAGTTATTTACCATATGCCCTCTGGCACATGGTGTAAGCTATTTAAATGAAAAATATCATGTCTGACGCCAGTTATATCTCCATCTTGTAGAATTAACTTCCTATATGTCATATATTATAAGTTTGAAAATAACATAAGACTTGATTGGAGTTTGCATCCTTTTTTGTATTGTCTATGGTATCCAAGCTAATTCTACTTGGGGCATTGGTGATACAGTATTATTTGCCATATTTCTTATTTTAAAGAGAAAAAAATAATTTTATTTCTTTGGCTTCTTTAAAAACTGACCTCATACTAATAATTATACATTGTTAAAATTTTTCTGGTGTGTCTGTGCCAAAATTTTATACTCGTTCTCTAATATCTGTCCTATCTCTGTTTACATATGTTCCTCTACAAGAATTATATTGACAGCAGCATTATTACATGCTTCAAATGCACAAAAGAGCCCAGAGTGAATAATCATGACATGAACACAACCTTGTGATCTCCCCTACACCCTACCCCTACTCAGGCTGTGTAAGTCTGGGCTTCCTGAAAGCAGAGAGGGGTGCAAGGATTTGAGTGCACATGGTTCATCAAGAAGTGTTCTTCAGGAAAATCTGTGAGGGAAGGAGTGAAGTGTGAGAGGGATTTAACCAAGGTCACCTCTTAGGAAAAGTTGAGCCATGGCTTTATCAACAGGAAAAGGCTTTAGAGCACATACTGCCCCTCCATGTTTTCCTCTTTGAAGTTGGGTGCCTATTTATAAATAAAGGGGAAAGGTTTCTTTCTTGGTAGGATGGCTCCTTTCAGGTGAAAGCATGTTTCTATGTAGCTGGGAGAAATAAGAAGCCAATATTTCCAGCAACTGAGGGATAAGTGAGCCAGGATCTGGGTGGGACACCACAAAGTCCTATCCAGAGGTTAATAGGTAGAATTATTCCTGGAAGTGGTATTGGTCTTCATAACATGGTGATCTCTGGGTAGCTGAAGCTGGCTTCTTTTAAGGAAAGTAGAAGCTCCAGACATCTTAAGTTTAGGTCCTGTATTGATAGTGTTACTTTCAATACACTCTGTTAATCAAAGAAAGTCACAAGACTAGCCTTGATTTAGATAAGTTGCATCCATATCAGAGCTGGGAGGGAGAAATAACTGCAACTCTTTACTGTTCTATCTGAAATATTAAGTATGGCCTTTATTGCAAATGTTTGGTAGTAACTTTTTTTTTTCCGGTAAAAAAAGCAACCACACAATTCATTGAATTGTCCCACAAAGCTTTACCCAAAAGATAATGTTAGCTTCCTTTCCCAGCTGTGAATCTTGGTCAAACCCCAACAGTTGAATCAAAGTCCTCCCTCCCTCCATAGGGCTGGGTAGGATAGTTCCTCAAGGGCCTGTATGCAAAAGAGGCATGATAGTTTGATTCTCATCCCTCCCCAAGATTCCTCAACATACTGTACAGATTCTTATAACTTTTAGTTTCCTTTGGGACAAAGAGACTTCACTCCTACCCCAATCATCTTTTTCCTTAAGAAAGCTCATATCAGGGTAAAGAGGTGGAGGTATCGGGGGTGAGTCAGTAAGCAAATACTTTCAGATTTGAATGGCATGGAGGCTGTATGTGGCTAGAACAAATGCACATTCATTTAACCCATGAAAACTCTCTATCAGGAAGGAAGATCATTACTGTTTCTATTTCAGCTTTGGGGATCCTTTTCTTCAACAATCACATCATGTTACTTTCTGGTTGGGCTTTGGGGCATACTTTTTGACTAATTCAGGCTCAATTCATATAGCAGAGATATCTTTTAAAAGAAGTGCACCTTAATTGGAGTCTTTCTCATGAAATTTGCATAATAACATCTCTTATATTTTCCCCATTTTAGTATAAGAGTGAAGGAAGTTTTCTAAAGCAGTGAAGTTGACCACAGTATTTATCTAGATAGCTTGACTCAATTTCTCATTTTCCAGTAGGTAACCTTTGTTAGCATTGTAATCCTAATATGAGCCAGTAAGATCCAACTATCAGTCAATGTCTCACTGTTGTTTCCCACAGGAGTTTGTCTGTCCTAGGGAAATCTCCCCGACAAGGTCAATGCTCCTTTATAATAGCTAGGACAATCTGAAAAAAAAATTCTGAGAACTTTTCATTTTGTCTATGAATAGATCTAAGATTAGCATGTGGACTGCAGGAGGGATGGAGATGCATGTTGACCTGTTTCCATTATTTCTTAACAAACATTATATTCCCTGGCCTCTTGTCTCTGGGCTCACCAACCAATGTTCTAATG
This sequence comes from Lagenorhynchus albirostris, assembly GCF_949774975.1. Taxonomy (NCBI): domain Eukaryota; kingdom Metazoa; phylum Chordata; class Mammalia; order Artiodactyla; family Delphinidae; genus Lagenorhynchus; species Lagenorhynchus albirostris. The sequence goes on from NC_083097.1 coordinate 10,492,421, forward strand.
ACTCACAAGGGGTGAACTGTAGCTGCCATGAAAGGAGTTGCTCAGGTTTCCCATTGTAAGAAGCGTGATCGACTAATAATCCCAGCTGCTCCTTCTGTGAATCAACCACTACATTCAGGCTGTTGCCACACTTCCAGGACTGCTCCAGGTAATGCCTGATCATTGTTGTGGTACTAAAACAGACCCATTGGGGTGAAGAGAAGTCTTCTTTTTATGGGCACCCTTGGCTCAAAATCTCCCCATCAGCCTGCACAAACCTTTCTCTGCATTGTTCTACAGCCATACACTCTTCTACCCAAGTCTCCTTCCTCCCCTTTCTTTTCCCACAGATGTTAACTTGCATTGCATTCTGAAGGCTCTCCACACCTATTCATACTCTGTCCCCTAATAATTCTCTTGCACATTTAATACAGTCTTGGAAAAAATTTCTCAGACTCAAACTAAAGTTATGAGATAGAGCTTTAAAAAGGTTATTTTTTAAATTTTTTTAAAATTTATTTATTTTTTAATATAATGTAGAATGAAAGTAAAGAAACCAAAATCAGTTATTTTGGAGGTGTTGAGTGGAGAATCAAAGCCAACGAATCCATGAATCTCAGTGCCTTAACAAAATCAAAGTGTTCTTTTGCTCTTAAATATGTTCATTCTGTCCAATATGGGACTTCTTGGTTAGGTGATAGGTTCCAAGTATTGATCCAGAAATCGGATCTCTTCTATCTTTTTACTTCTTCATATTATTTAGTGGAACCACATGACATTTCTATTTTAGTAAGTCAAACAATTGCCACTATCATTGTGTCTACCAAGGTAGCCTTGATATTCATATCTAGTCCTAAGGATGATAAACATGGAGAATTACAGATGCGAGATTTTCATGTGTTAAGCCTGTCGTCAGTAGCTCACATAATTTCTGTCTTTGTTTATTGGCCTGTTACCCAATTATAACTGCAAGAGAAGCTGGGAAATATAGTCTGTCTCATTGTGCAGGAAGGATAAGTAGGTTTGGTTGATCAGGCAACAGTGATGGTCACAATCTGGTAACAAACACCATTTCATCCTGCTTCCCACTCCCAGTTGTTATACCTAAGTCCTCTCCATCATTCCCAGATACAGAACTTTCAAATCTAGTGACCTATAAACTAAAGAGTTAAGTTATGTGTCCTTTCCCACCTTTATCCATATTAACCCAACATGGAATATTAAACCAGAGACAGTGTAATTGAAATAAAAACTTTTATTTCTTGTATTCCCTGGAGAAATGGTTTTATCTCAACTTAGTGGCTGCTATCTTGAGGCTACTAGAAATAATGGCATTAGGTAAGAAGAGCATGCTCATATATATGTCACAGGGTGAATATTAATAATACTTTATCACTCAAAGCTCCTTGAGCCTTATTCCATACTTTTGAAATATAGAAGCAATCAGTTTTTCCAACATTTCAAAACCCTAAATTACTATTTCTATTCACTTTTATATCTTCATACAAATAGACTGATTCTTTTCTGAGTTTATATTTTCTTGTACCCCTTGCTAAAAGCAGAGAGTAAAAGCTAAAACACATTATTATTCTGAATCTCTGCAGCCCTTTCACCTACATTTAGGCTTAAGGGTCTGCCTTCCATAAGCACTTATTTTGATAAACATTTTTGTTCTACTGCATAAAGTCCTTCCCTATATTTCCATCTATCGATATCTTTTAAATTATTCTCCTAGTGTAACTTGGTAAAGTCTTTTAAGCAAGGACCAAGAGATTTGCTAGAAATTTCAATATATCTTCTGTCTTGAAAATTTCCCTGTAAAACTATGGTTTACCATCACCTTTTCTGAATACCTGACTTATTTCCATGTCAGTGATCACTGGAAGCATACCGAGGAGGCCACAACATTATAAAAGGGGATTTGGCTTCCAATCCTTGAAGTTTGAGAATTGTATGCAGGTAGTCTCCCTCAGATAGCTGAGAGAAGCCAAAGCATCTCTATTCAGGATCCTGCATGATGTCAGAAAGTGTTGGCATCCTGCTTTGTGCTGGTCTCAGCCTATTGACAGTGATGCCTGGGGGATAGAAATCCCTGGGCCATTCACCTGAGGCCCCTGCTTCCTTCCTCAGAAAAAATGTTATGGCTGGACTGGCCTTGTGGTTCCTATTGTGAATGCAAACTGCCCTTAGCAATAAGCAACAAACCTTATTAAACTAATACACTTGTATTTGTATAACTATTTCATCAACTTAAGAGAAATGGAGGATAAAAAGTGGTTTTCTTTCTTTTTTCTCATATATATATATATTTCACATCTTGCCTATACCAGAGTACAATGTAGTATATATATTATCTTCTTCAGTCATTGGTCAGGTAAGAAAATTCCTGTGAAATAATCATAACTTCCCTGTCTTCTTCTCAAATGGGCCAGGACTCCCCTGCAGGTCTCTGACCTCATGGGGTCTCCCAGTGTAGAGCAAAGAGAGAAGGGCCTCTGGCCCCCACTGACAGGTGGTGCTGCCTCAGAAGACTCCCTGACTTTTGGGCCTCTGGGCACAGATTGCTTCTTTTGAACTGCATTATCTGCTTTTTTTTTTTTTTTAATGTACCAAAAAGAGATTTATATTTCCATTGTGGGGTTTGGGAATAAGTAAGTAATGGGTACACAGGAAAAAAATCAAACCCAAAATGTAAGGCAATTATCAAGTGCAAGAAAAACAAGAAGTTGTACAAGAAAGGAGAAGTAACTTACATTTCTCAGCTCTGAATAGCATGTACAAAGAAAGAATAACACAGACACTGAATTCTGATTCAATGAAAATGTGTGGAAGGAAAATGTGTGTGTGTGTGTGTGTGTGTGTGTCTGTGTGTGTGTGTGTGTGTCTGTGTGTGTGTATGAGTGAGGGGCTATGTGTGAGGGAACAAACTCTCAATCCCCATAGCAGGAAGTAAGGCCTCTGAAACTCCTGGCCCTTTGGATTATCATTGATATGAAACCTTAAATCTTACAAGTAAACTATGGAGTGGTATCTTCAAAGAATATATAGTCAAAAGCAAAGTCAATGAAATTTAAATAGCCAAAAAATAATACTGCCACTCTTGTATGTTAAATTTCATGCAAGGTAAAGGCCTTAATTGTCACCACAATTAAAAAATAATGTCTTTTTAAAAAATGAGTCTTTTTTATTGATAAATGCAACACGTAGATTTTTGTGTTATGGAAGAGGACAAATTAAGACCCAAGTTAAAAGTTACCCCTTTATCACTGTATACAGGTTACTGCCTACCCTGTGCAGTCTTTGATTTGAACAAATTATAAAGCAGACATTAAAAAAAAGCTAAAATCTGGATTTCACCTTGAAATATTATAACTTTCTTGTTTACAAATTTTAATAATTTTTGATAGTAGGTATCTCTATGTCCCCTTTACACATAAAACTCTAGAGTCATTAATTTTGTTTGAGCACAATTAAGAGGGAAAACTTTACAATTCAAATAGGAATTAAATACATTGCTTAGAATCATTACTCAGAAAGAGTTGATTAGTCTTTAAATTAAAGAAAAAAAATCATAAACTATCTCTAGAAATTTTAAATTAGAATAATAATGATGTTAAGGAAGGTGCACCCAACTGGAATAAATTTCTTTTTGGAAAGTGGAAAGGTGAGAATCTGAGTAATCGCTGGAGGAAAAACAACACTGCTGGAGAAATAGCTGTATTTTAGAAAGCACGAGTCTAAGAGACAGTGAAATGAAATTATGCTATGTATTTTTATTTCCAGTTTTATACTGGGTATTAAAAACATAAAGTAAAAAGTTGTTCTAACATACTACTTATTGTTTCCTGTGGAGGGCCGGGGTCCTTTTTATTTAATACCTCAGGTAGAACTATATGAATTTCCAATCTGAATTCAGAAGTATGAAAAAAAGATTAATATTTCTTAGTATTGGAATCAACTTTACTCTCAGTTTGGTTAGCAAGTGTTAATGAAGGATAAAAATAAATGAATTGCTCCTCTTATTAAATCCCTGAAGACACTAGATACATAATAAATCGATTATTTCTTATTATTTCTTATGTATCATCTTACTTCTGCCACTTGAGACACTATTTTAATGTGGTGTGAAAGTGACCTAGATTATTAAATTACACAATTTAAATTATTCTAGGTTTTCTTTTTTACTTAATATCTTTAGTGGAGTATAATTTCTTTACATTGTTATGTTAGTTTCTGCTGTAGAACAAAGTGAATCAGCAATACGTACACATATATCCCCATATCCCCTCGCTCTTGCGTCTCCCTCCCACACTCCCTATCCCACCCCTCTAGGTGGTCACAAAGCACCGAGCTGATCTCCCTGTGCTATGCGGCTGCTTCCCATTAGCTATATATTTTATGTTTGGAAGTGTATATATGTCCATGCCACTCTCTCACTTTGTTCCAGCTTACCCTTCCCCCTCCCCATGTCCTCAAGTCCATTCTCTACGTCTGTGTCTTTATTCCTGTCCTGACCCTAGGTACGTCAGAACCATTTTTTTTTCTTTTAGATTCCATATATATGTGTTAGCAAAGGGTATTTGTTTTTCACTTTCTGACTTACTTCACTCTGTATGACAGACTCTAGGTCCATCCACCTCATTACAAATAACTCAATTTCATTTCTTTTTATGGCTGAGTAATATTCCATTTTATATATGTGCCACATCTTCTTTATCCATTCATCTGTCAATGGACACTTAGGTTGTTCCTGTGTCCTGGCTACTGTAAATAGTGCTGCAATGAACATTGTGGTATATGACTCTTTTTAAATTATGGTTTTCTCAGGGTATATGCCCAGTAGTGGGATTGCTGGGTCATATGGTAGTTCTACTTTTAGTTTTTAAGGAACCTCCGTATTGTTCTCCATGGTGGCTGTATCAATTTACATTCCCACCAACAGTGCAGGAAGATTCCCTTTTCTTCACACCCTCTCCAGCATTTACTGTTTGTAGATTTTTTGATGATGGCCATTCTGACTGGTGTGAGATGATATCTCATCAAAGTTTTGATTTGCATTTCTCTAATGGTTAGTGATGTTGAGCATCCTTTCATGTGTTTGTTGGCAATCAGTATGTCTTCTTTGGAGAAATGTCTGTTTAGGTCTTCTGCCCATTTTTGGATTGGGTTTTTTGTTTTTTTGATATTGAGCTGCATGAGCTGCTTATATATTTTGGAGATTAATCCTTTGTCAGTTGCTTCATTTGCAAATATTTTCTCCCATTCTGAGGGTTGTCTTTTTGTCTTGTTTATGGTTTCCTTTGCTGTGTAAAAGTTTTGAAGTTTCATTAGGTTCCATTTGTTTATTTTTGTTTTTATTTCCATTTCTCTGGGAGTCGGGTCAAAAAGGATCTTGCTGTGATTTATGTCATACAGTGTTCTGCCTATGTTTTCCTCTAAGTGTTTTATAGTGTCTGGCCTTACATTTAGGTCTCCAATTCATTTTGAGTTTATTTTTGTGTATGGTGTTAGGGAGTGTTCTAATTTCATCCTTCTACATGTAGGTGTCCAGTTTTCCCAGCACCACTTATTGAAGAGGCAATCTTCTCTCCATTGTATATTCTTGCCTCCTTTATCAAAGATAAGGTGACCATATGTACATGGGTTTATCTCTGGGCTTTCTATCCTGTTCCATTGATCTATATTTCTGTTTTTGTGCCAGTACCATATTGTCTTGATTACTGTAACTTTGTAGTATAGTCTGAAGTCAGGGAGGCTGATTCCTCCAGCTCCAATTTTCATTCTCAAGATTGCTTTGGCTTTTTGGGGTCTTTTGTGTTTCCATACAAATTGTGAATGCTCTTGCTCTAGTTTTGTGAAAAATGCCATTTGTAGTTTGATAGGGATTGCCCTGAATCTGTAGATTGCTTTGGGTAGTATTGTCATTTTCACATTGTTGATTCTTCCAATCCAAGAACATGGTACATCTCTCCAACTGTTTGTATCATCTTTAATTTCTTTCATCAGTGTCTTAGAGTTTTCTGCATATGGGTCTTTTGTCTCCTTAGGTAGGTTTATTTCTAGATATTTTATTCTTTTTGTTGCAATGGTAAATTGGAGTGTTTCTTTAATTTCTCTTTCAGATTGTTCATCATTATTGTATAGGAATGCAAGAGATTTCTGTGCATTACTTTCATATCCTGCTGCTTTACCAAATTCATTGATTGGCTCTAGTAGTTTTCTGGTGGCATCTTTAGGATGCTCTTTGTATAGTATCATGTCATCTGCAAAGAGTCACAGCTTTACTTCTTCTTTTCCGATTTGGATTCCTTTTATTTCTTTTTCATCTCTGATTGCTATGGCTAAGAGTATGCTGAATAATAGTGGTGAGAGTGGGCAACCTTGTCTTGTTCCTGTTCTTAGTGGAAATGGGTTCAGTGTTTCACCATTGAGAATGATGTTGGCTGTGGGTTTGTCATATATGGCCTTTATTATGTTGAAGCAAGTTCCCTCTATGCCCACTTTCTGGAGAGTTTTTATCATAAATGGGTGTTGAATTTTTTCAAAAGCTTTTTCTGCATCGATTGAGATTATCATATGGTTCTTCTCCTTCAGTTTGTTAATATGATTTATCACATTGATTTGCATATAATGAAGAAACCTTGCATTCCTGGGATAAACCCAACTTGATCATGATGTATGATCCTATTAATGTGCTTTTGGATTCTGTTTGCTAGTATTTTGTTGAGGATTTTTGCACCTATGTTCATCAGTGATATTGGTTTTCTTTTTTTGCAACTTCTTTGTCTAGTTTTGGTATCAGGGTGATGGTGGCCTCGTAGAATGAGTTTGATGGTGTTTCTCCCTCTGATATACTTTGGAAAAGTTTGAGAAGAATAGCTCTCTCTAAATGTTTGATAGAATTCACCTGTGAAGCCATCTGGTCCTGGGCTTTTATTTGTTGGAAGATTTGTAATCACAGTTTCAATTTCAGTGTTTGTGATTGGTCTGTTTATATTTTCTATTTCTTCCTGGTTCAGTCCTGGGAGGTTGTGCTTTTCTACACATTTGTCCATTTCTTCCAGGTTTTCTATTTTATTGGCATATAGTTGCTTTAGTAATCTCTCATGATCCTTTGTCTTTCTACAGTGTCAGTTGTTATTTCTGCTTTTTCATTTCTAATTCTGTTAATTTGAGTCTTCTCCCTTTTATTCTTGATGAGTCTGGCTAATGGTTTATCAATTTTGTTTATCTTCTCTAAGATCAGTTTTTATTTTTATTGATCATTGTTATTGTTTCCCTCATTTCTTTTTCATTTGTCTGATCTGATATTTATGATTTCTTTCCTTCTGCTAACTCTGAGGTTTTTTATTCTTCTTTCTCTAATTCTTTAGTTTAAAGTTAGGTTGTTTGTTTGAGATGTTTCTAGTTTCTTGAGGTAGGATTATATTGCTATAAACTTCTCTCTTAGAACTGCTTTTGCTGAATCCCATAGTTTTTGGATCATCATGTTTTCATTGTCATTCATTTCTAGGTATTTTTTGATTTCCTGTTTGGTTTCTTCAGTGATATCTTGGTTATTTAGTATTGTATTGTTTAGCCTCCATGTGTTTGTATTTTTTTACAGTTTTTTTCCTGTAACTGATATCTAGTCTCATAACATTGTGGTCAGGAAAGATACTTGATATGATTTCAGTTTTCTTAAATTTACCGAAGCTTGATTTTTGACCCAAGAAATGATCTATCCTGGAGAATGTTCCATGAGCACTTGAGAAGAAAGTGTATTTGGTTGTTTTTAGATAAACTGTCCTATAAATATAAATTAAGTCCATCTTATTTAATGTGCCTTTTAAAGCTTGTGTTTCCTTATTTATTTTCATTTTGGTTGATCTGTCCATTGGTGAAAGTGGGGTGTTAAAGTCCCCTACTATTATCATGTTACTGTCGATTTCCCCTTTTATGGCTGTTAGTATTTGCCTTTTGTTTTGAGGTGCTCCTATGTTGGGTGCATAACTATTTACAATTGTTATATCTTCTTCTATTATTGATCCCTTGATCATTATGTAATGTCCTTCTTTGTCTCTTGTAATTCATTATTTTAAAGTCTATTTTGTGTGATATGAGAATTGGTACTCCAACTTTCTTTTGATTTCCATTTGCATGGAATATCTTTTTCACCCCATTACTTTCAGTCTGTATGTGTCCCTAGGTCTGAAGTGGGTCTCTTGCAGACATCATGTGTACAGATCTTGTTTCTGTATTCATTCAGACAGTCTATGTCTTTTGGTTGGAGTGTTTAATCCATTTACATTTAATGTAATTGTCAATATGTATGTTCCTATCACCTTTTTATTAATTCTATTTGGTTTGTTTTTGTAGTTCTTTTCCTTCTCTTGTGTTTCCTGACTAGAGAAGTTTCTCTAACATTTGTTGTAAAGCTGATTTGCTGGTGCTGAATTCTCATAGCTTTTGCTTGTCTGTAAAGGTTTTAATTTCTCCATCAAATCTGAGTGAGATCCTTGCCAGGTAAAGTATCTTGGTTGTAGGTTTTTCCCTTTCACTACTTTAAATATGTCCTGCCACTCCCTTATTGCTTGCAGAGTTTCTGCTGAAAGATCAGCTGTTAACCTTATGGGGATTCCTGTGTGTGATATTTGTTCCTTTACCCTTGCTGCTTTTAATATTTTTTCTTTGTATTAATTTTTGGTAGTTTGATTAATATGTGTCTTGGCGTGTTTCTTCTTGGATTTATGCTATATGGGACTCTCTGCACTTCCTGGACTTGATTGACTATTTCCTTTCCCATATTAGGGAAGTTTTCAACTGCAATGTCTTCGAATATACCTCAGTCCCTTTCTTTTTCTCTTCTTCTTCTGGGACCCCTATAATTCGAATGTTAGTTCATTTAATATTGTTCCAGAGGTCTCTGAGACTGTCCTCTATTCTTTTCATTCTTTTTTGTTTATTCTGCTCTGTGGTAGTTATTTCCACTATTTTATCTTCCAAGTCACTTTTCCATTCTTCTGCCTCAGTTATTATTCTGAGAATTTTTAATTTCATTTATTGTGTTTTCCATCATTGTTTGTTTGCTCTTTAGTTCTTCTATGTCCTTGTTAAATGTTTCTTAAATTTTCTCCATTTGATTTCCAAGATTTTGAATCATGTTTACTCTCATTATTCTGAACTCTTTTTCAGGTAGACTGCCTGTTTCCTCTTCATTTGTTTGGTCTGGTGGGTTTTTACCTTGCTCCTTCATCTGCTGTGTGTTTCTCTGTCTTCTCTTTTGCTTATCTTACTGTGTTTGGGGTCTCCTTTTTGCAGCATGCAGGTTCGTAGTTCCTGTTGTTTTTGGTGTCTGTCCCCAGTGGCTAAAGTTGGTTCAGTGGGTTGTGTAGGCTTCCTGGTGGAGAGGACTAGTGCCTGTGTTCTAGTAGATGAGGCTGCATCTTGTCTTTCTGGTGGGCAGGACCGAGTCTGGTGGTGTGTTTTGGGGTGTCTGCAAACTTATTATAATTTAAGGCAGCCTCTCTGCTAATGGGTGGGGCTGTGTTCCTGTCTTGCTATTGTTTGGCATGGGGCATCCAGGACTGGAGCTTGCTGGTTGTTGAATGGAGCTGGGTCTTAGCATTGAGACAGAGATCTCTGGGAGAGTTCTCACTGATTGATATTATGTGGAGCTGGGAGGTCTCTCGTGGTGCAATGTGCTGAACTCAGCTCTCCCACCTCAGAAGCTCAGGCCTGACACCCGCCCAGAGCATGAAGACCCTGTCAGCCACACAGTTCAGAAGCAAAGGGAGAAAAAATACGTAAAGAAAGAACAAAATAACATAACATAAAGTAAAAGTTATTAAAATAAAAAAAATATATTATCAAAATAAATTTAAAAGGGAATAAAAAAAGAAAGAGAGCAACCATACTAATAAACAAATCCACCAATGATAACAAGTGCTAAAAACTAAACTAAGATAAACATATAAATCAGAAACTAGTCAGTTGCATACAGCAAACCCCAAGTCTACAGTTGCTCCCAAAGTCCACCACCTCAATTTTGGGGTGATTCATTGTCTATTCAGATATTCCACAGATGCAGTGTACATCAAATTGATTGTGGAGATTTAATCTGCGGCTCCTGAGGCTACACAGAGAGATTTCCCTTTCTCTTCTTTGTTCACACAGCTGCTGGGGTTCAGCTTTGGATTTGGCCCTGCCTCTGCATGTTGCTTCCCCTCTGACGTCTTCTTTTTGCCCAGAGAGGAGAGGGTTAAAGGAGAGGATGATTAAGGGGCTCCTCTTGCTCACTCAGTCTGGGGTTAGGGAGGGGTATGGAATACAGGGCAAGCCTGTGGTGGCAGAGGCCACCATGACATTGCAACAGCCTGAGGCATGCCATGTGTTCTCCTGGGAAAGTTGTCCCTGGGTCACGGGACCCTGGTGGTGGAGGGCTGCACAGGCTCCTGGGGTGGAGGGGGGTGTGGATAGTGACCTGTGCTTTCACAAAGGCTTCTTGGTGACTACAGCAGCATTCTTAGCGTCTCATGCCCATCTCTGGGGTATGCACTGATAGCCACAGCTTGCGCCCATCTCTGGAGCTCATTTAGGTGTTGATCTGAATCCCCTCTCCTTGCGCACCCTGAAAGAATGGTTTCTTGTCTCTTAGCCTGGGCCAGAGTTTTTCCCGGACTCCCTCCTGGCTAGCTGTGGATCACTAGCCCCCTTCAGGTTGTGTTCACGCAACCAACACCAGTCCTCTCCCTGGGATCTCACCTCTGAAGCCAGAGCCTCAGCTCCCAGCCACCAACCACCCTGGTGGGTGAGCAGACAAACCCCTCAGGCTGGTGAGTGCTGGTCGGCACCAATCCTCGGTGCAGGAATTTCTCTGCTTTGCCCTCTGCACCCATTTTGCTGTGCTCTCCTCTGTGGCTCCAAAGCTTCCCCCCCACCCACACCCCATCTCCACCAGTGAAGGGGCTTCCTAGTGTGTGGAAAATTTCCCTCCTTCACAGCTCCCTCCCAGAGGTGCAGGTCCAGTCCCTCTTCTCTTGTCTCTGTTTTTTCTTTTTTCTTTTGCCCTACCCATGTACGTGGGGAGTTTCTTGCCTTTTGGGAAGTCTGAAGTCTTCTGCCAGCATCCAGTAGGTCTTCTGTAGGAGTTGTTCCACATGTAGATGTATTTTTGATGTATTTGTGGGGAGGAAGGTGATCTCCACATCTTACTCCTCCACCATCTTGAAGGTCCTCTCCTATTCAAGGTTTTTAAGACCTGTGACATTATATTGATTTTCCTATGCCTCATTTTATCTCTCTGCCCCATCTTCAACTAAATTCACATCCACATACACACATTCATGCATATGCACACACACAAACACTATTTGTTGAGTTGGGAAAAAAATCACTGGTTAATTAGAGAGTTTTGAGAACCATAATACATTGTTCTTTGGTATCATTTTGATTTCAGGTTTAGATATTGCATTCTGGGTCAGAATAATAATCAATAATTTCACTGGAATGACATAGAAAAAATTAAAGGCTATGAAGTCAAAGAGCACCAACTTTTAAATTTTTAAAATACACCAGTCTTGTTTTAGCTCTGCTAAAATAAGCTGATTAGGAAAATATATTAAAATAGAGGATGCTTTTTTCACAGTTAATGACAAAAATATGGACAAATGCTGTATGTACTGAGAGAGGGAGTGGGCAGATTAGCGTCCCTGACACTCTGTCTATTGTATGGTTAATATTTTCAATAAAATCATGAAATATAAAAATATTTGGAAAGAGCTTTTGCTGTAAATGCCAGCATAATGGGTCAGCAGAAGTATAATTTTCATGAAGGCAAAGTGCTGCAGAACTCCAAGTTGACAGCTGTCAACACTATGAAAGACCAAAGATCTCTTTATCTATATAATAGCCTCTCCTGTCTGATTTTAGTTCCAAATTGTGCACAGATGATAGAAACTTATATTCCTCTTAATCAGCATAGTGAGTTTTCTCTAGAAATGACATGTTTGGATAAGGACAAATAAGAGACACTTGTTCTTGAAAACTGAACAACACAGAGTATGGTATCCTATATATATTAACATTTCTTAGATTTAATATTGAACATAACAGTATCCAATGTGCCATTAGTGACAAGGGCATGTGGCAAATTGAGGTTTTGATGCTCTTCTCACATGTACTAAATAGGTTTTAAAAAATCTCCAGTATGATAATTATTGGTATTGCAAGCATTGGTTATGACAAATCTTTTTTTCTGAGTTTAGATTCACAGATGAAAATAATCTCCAGCTTGCAGTTTTAATTCTTAATACCTAGATCATTGACATCTAACTGATTAATTCATTTGCAGTTTTATTTGTTTTAGATTTCTTACTCTTAATTTATGTTAGAGTACAAAATATCAGACTGAACAGTTAAGTTATTGCCCTTTTGTAGGTCTAAACACCTGATCAGAAATTCTCTACTATTCAAATTAATACAGCTTAAAATCAGGATGAAATGATGACATTTGCATACTTCAATATTGGTACTTTATGTGTTTAAAATAAAATGTTTGATTTCTTATAGAATATCTACATTCCATTAAAACCTTTGGGTCATATATCCAGAGTGGCCAAAAAACTGAGTGTTTGGCAAGTAATATAAAATGTATAGAAAAATATATTTTTCAAAATATTCCATAGAAATATATTAATATTTGGTCAGTCTGTTTTAAAAGGATTCTTCCACACTCACATGAATCCAAACAATTATGGAATGACTTCTGTGGACAAGTCATTCTTCTCAATCTTATATTCCTTGTGTTTTCTTATAACATAATCCAATAATTATGTACAGTTAGAGCAATTTTTGGTATGGAATTGCATATAGTTCACTCTGCATGCATGTATATATGCTCTTTTTGTATTTTTAATAATCAATGAAATGCTGCTGAAATTCTGAAATGAAATATAATTTACAAGACTTTAAAGAATAGTATAATGACTCAAAATGACTATTCTAACAATGCTACCTGTTAGATTTATGCTGCTAATAAGATTTTTTTTTAATTTAGGACATTTTTATCAATATTTTTCTTTCTTAAATCTCTTTCTTTTCTATATTTATCAACATGTTGATATACATACAAATGTATATCAACATCTGTATTTGTATCTACCTACGTGTCTATATATTTAGCCATTATGTGTGGAAGACCTATGTACCATTAACTATGATAATAGTTCATACTGATAAATCAATGCACTCATCTTTGTAGGATTATAATGTTATTCAGTCACATGCTTTATCTCCTTATCTTTTCCTTTTTGATATTTTGTTGTCATATTTCCTTATAATGTTTTAACTATAAACATAAGGGAAAGGAAAAGAAGTATTTAATTTATCAGTGACAGTATACCTCTTTATTAGGTAGAGCAATGTCTTAATTTGAAGTATGGATAACAGTATTTTATTGCTCTATTTAATTTCTGGAAATATTGAAAATATTTGAAAATATTTTAAATTTTATTTAATTAGCTTAATACTCCATATTCTCTTGTTAAGTGTCACATAGCAGAGTATCAAGTTTCAGATTGTTAGGATTTTCCCCCCCCAGGTCTTTCCCATAATTTCTCACTTTTTTACTGAGAAGCTAATGGAGACACCTGTGTCACTTGATATTTTTTTCCCCTGAGATTTGTATTTTCTAATGGTGTTGGAAATGCCACTTATGTTTTAATTAGAGAAGCTATTGTAATTACAGCATTTAGCATTGAAATATACTTGAAATTTACTGACAATTGGATATTGAGATGCATGTCCTCTGCCTGTTAGTGTTGAGCACTCCTCTTAATTATTAGTTTTCCATTTTGCTTATTTGTCTTAACTTTCTATTTGTTATCCAAGTCAAATTTTAGGTACTAAATTCATTATCTACACTTTCACTTGAAGACAGTCATATCTGTTTTATAAGATAAGATATCTGTTTTGTAAGATATCTGTTTTGCTTATTTGTCTTAACTTTCTCTTTGTTATCCAAGTCAAATTTTAGGTACTAAATTCATTATCTACACTTTCACTTGAAGACAGTCATATCTGTTTTATAAGATAAGATATCTGTTTTGTAAGATATCTGTTTTGCTTATTTGTCTTAACTTTCTCTTTGTTATCCAAGTCAAATTTTAGGTACTAAATTCATTATCTACACTTTCACTTGAAGACAGTCATATCTGTTTTGTAAGATAAGCCTTCCTACACAGTGCTGGTCCTCTTCCAGCAATCTAAAGGGAGAAGAGGACACAAGTTTACCAAATAATGTCTAAAAACATGTGGGAGGTGGGCTGACCCAATGCAGGCTTAAAATGTTAGAGCATTCCTTTCCCTAATGTGACCCAGTTACGCTCTTGACCTTGGAAAAGACTGGTCCCAATTTCACATTTGGAGACTAGAATAGGATTTCCAATAAGAGAGCTTTAATTTCTTCTAGAAGTAGATGTGCTGCCAACGATAGTATCATATCAGAAACTGGCTGTGGTGGGCGTGATAATCTATATTTAGTAATGAAAGAAGAGAGAAGATATGAAATTACATGTCCTACTCTTAGGTATATGATTAAATGTTTGAAAGTGTCTCCTCTTCTTCTAATCACTTATCTGAACAAGAACTAGCTTTGTCTCTGGGTTTATTTATTGAAAACTGAGATAGATTTCAATTCTATCAAAATAATTTCTTTTATGTATATGGCAGTTAAAGTTATCTATTCAAATGATGATAACAGTTTTCCTCCAACATGCTAATGAAGTGAGATATCGACTTTGAATAGACTCTTCAGGATAATAAAATATAGAATGATATTCCAAAGACTGAATTAATACTTTAAAGTTTGATTTTTGTTGTTTTACCATGAAAACAAGTGTGATTCACAGTGGACAAGTGTTTCCATGTAACTCTTTGTGTGATTCATCCCTTTTACTCTGCAAGATATTGGCTAAAATTTTCTTCTGACTTGCTTTCTAGTTTACTTATTCTCTTTAGTTTTTCTACTCTACTTTTAAACCTATCTATTTCTTAAGCTTCTAATTTTAGTCCTTGCATTAATCACTTCCAGAGTTCCCATTTTATTCTGTATAGGATCACATTTTCCACTGAAATTTTTATTTAACTTCTTGAAAGTATTAAGCCCTGTTACTTTATTTTTTAAAGCTTTTAAAAAAATTAATTCATTTAATTTTATTTATTTTTGGCTGCGTTGGGTCTTTGTTGCTGCGCATGGGTTTTCTTTAGTTGCAGCAAGTGGGAGTTACTTTTCGTTGTGGTGCGCAGGCTTCTCATTGCTGTGGCTTCTCTTGTTGCAGAGCATGGGCTCTAGGCAGGAGGGCTTCAGTAGTTGTGGCTCATGGGCTCTAGAGCGCAGGCTCAGTAGTTGTGGCGCAAGGGCTTAGTTGCTCCACTGCATGTGAAATCTTCCCGGACCAGGGCTTGAACCCGTGTGCCCTGCATTGGCAGGTGGATTCTTAACCACTGCACCACCAGGGAAGCCCAGCCCTGTTACTTTAAAGTCCTTTCCTGAGAACTCCAGTATTTGGACTTCCTCTTAGTCTGTTTACATTGTCTCTTTTCCCCTTATCATTTCTCAGCAAATCTAGTCTTTCAAATGTCCATTATTTTTTCCCTATGTATTGAGCATTGTGATAAAAAATTTTAAAAGTGATATGATGATTTGTATGATGTGTCCATTTTGAAGTAAAGGTTTACCATTGCTTTAGGTAGGCAGTTACATAGAGGCAGATCCCCTAATCCAATCTAAGATTAGGCAGGTCCAGGAGGACTAATTTATGTTTGCTTTCTCTTTACTTTTAGTATATAGTCCTTTGCTATTTCCAAATAACATCATGAAATACAGACTAGCTCACCATTCTAAATTTATCCCCTTGTCCCTGTGAGACTGCCAAAACCTTGAGGTGAGAAAGTGATATCAAATTCTGGGTTTACCCTGATGGACTCCTCTCCTCTTCTCTCTGAGATCTTCAAATCTTTTATGACTTGCAAGCTTATCAATGTCTTTAAACAAGTGTGCATATGTGTGTGTACACATTTGCACATGTATGTGTATATTTTGTATTTCGTCCACCTTTTCTACTTTTTCTCTTTCAGAAGTTTAGTTTGTAATAAACTAGTCTGCATATCTAGGAAGACTTTCCTTATGAGAAATTAAGTTGTATTAAAGACAGTATGCCTGGAATTGTGCACAAACCTCAGAGAATTGATATGCAGTTATATGATATTTTATCTATAATATCCTCTATATTGTTCAGCTTACCGAAGCCAGGCTATTTTTCTTCACATTGAGGATATGAGCAGAGGCTGTTTTCTCCTTGTCTCAGATAATGGAACAGAGTTTCTGAAATGATGCAACAAATTCTTATATATAATGTATGTGAGAGAGACAAAATAGTTTTCTTATCTATCATGTGATTTCACAATTATTATTACTTAAGATTATATTAAATTTGGGAATAACCCTATTCGATGTGAAATAAAAATACATTTCTATAAATACAGTCTATGGCTAGGTAGGAATTTGTGAAGATTTTAGGTTGAAGACTAAACTTTGTGATAGGAATTCTGGTTTTTCTACTGCTAAAGATTGGGACTCTGGTTAATTGGTCATCAGTGTACACTGATTCACAAAAGAGTTTTGCTGGGAGGAATAAATTATGGAGCTGACATTAGGAGCAGCTTTGGGAGCAGGGAAAGTCTGCTAGAGTAAATATTATTGGACGATGCACAGAGATCCCTGGCCTAAATTTCTAAGAGAGTGGTTCCCAGAAAGGAGGAGCTTTGTTTTTGGAAGTTTCTGAAAATGAGCTGAGGGCAGGGGCCGAAAGAGAGTACTAGCTAAACACACAGTAGTGACGTTAGATTAGAATCCCTGCCACCTTGAATTTCAGTCTAGAAAATGAGGACCTCACATGCCCCTGGAGGAGTGGGCATGCCAGGAGACCCTGTGTGCTAGGAGAAATACCTGCTCCTTCTGACCTGGAGGCTTAGAATGGACCATCTTAAGGGGGGGGGGGAGTGGCTGGTTGCTCTAGGAGACATGGCTGACCCTGTTCTACAGCCTTATGTGTAAACATTTCCTCAATACATTGAGGCCCTAGTATGTCCCAAAGGATCAGCTGGAGCTTCCACTTGTGAGGTGCCTTGGGCTAAGCAAGCTGAGGATCTCTATGAAAATCCACATTCAATTACACAAGGGTGAATTCATAAGGAAAATGCTAGGCTATAGGAAGAAGCCTACATGGGCAGTACATAGATATACACACTGCGTATTAGTATCACCTATAACTATTTCTGCATGTGATCCAGTATTTATTAATATGAAACTAAAAAGAGACAAAATGGACAAATTGATGATTGTAGTAATGCTAAAATATACGTTTCTATTTTGTCATTAATAAAACAATTTATTTAGGTTATTTACCAATAAGTACCACTGTATCTAATTTATTATCACCAATAGAGAGGTGCTCTGGAATAAAATAAGAATAATTTATAAAGCTACAGCTAACTATGCAGTAACAAATGATTTAGGTTTAATAAAAATCAAATTTAATTATTTTATCAGCACTGGTAATAGAAAGAAACAAATGCACTCCAGTGAGCGCATATAGCAATTTTAAAAGCTACTCAATTGATATAAAACCAGGTTTTCCATTTGTATCTTTTAAATCCTGAAAAGCATCATTAAAATACATTAGAAATAATATGGATTGGCCAAAGTTCATTCGGGTTTTCTGTAACGTCTTATGGAAAAACCCAAATGAACTTTTTTGCCAGCCCAATATTTTTTGATGGCTTCATTTAATACATATTTATTTAGTGAGCACCTATTACATATTCTAGGCACAGAGGATATAGTAGTGAATAAAACAGATAAAATACCTGCCTAAATGAAGATTATGAAGCTTACATTCTGGTGTGGGGAAATTGTAAACACACACACAAGCTTTATAGAATTAACACTCATTTTTTGAAAACACTCAGTAGGTAACATGAAGTTACATGTCCATTTAAATAAAGCAAGGGTAGACAAGGAAAGCAGAATAGAAGGGGTGTACTATAATTGACAAGGAAATTAGCTTAGTTATGTTGCCTAGATTCTTTAAATTCATGGTCATGAACTTCAAAGAGTCGGCGTCATACTACTCAGCAAACGTGCCTCTTTTCTTCATGGTCCCATATTCTATGGCTATTTCATACCCTCCCCTCTTTTCACAAAGCTGCAACATCTTTTTTCCCCATCCTCACGCTTATCTGTTCTTCTACTATTGCTTCTTCACTAAGTAAATTAAAGTTATCAGAAAATAAACTTTGTAGACTCAAATGATCCCCCTCCAGGTGCATCCACATCCACATATGACAGCCTCCTGCTTGATACTACAAATATATGTTTTCCACCAGTAACCACTAGCCACATGTGGCCGTGGAGCGTGTGAAATGAGGCTAGTCCAAACTGAGAAGTACTGTTAGTGCAAACTCCACATCGGATTTCAAACAGTGTATGAAAGATTTAATGCAGAATATCACATTTAATTTGTTATACTGATCAAATGTTGAAATAATAGTTTGGATATATTGGGTTAAATAAGATTAAAGTGAATTTCACCTGCCTCTTTTTGCTTTTTTCAAATGTGGTTATTAGGAAATCTGAAGCCCCCTGTGCTGCCCACAGCATAATTCTGTTAGGCAGACTTGCTCTAGAAGAACTTGGACTTCTGTCTTAGCCGATCACTCCCCTTTCATAGAGAACACGTATATACGTGAGAGCGTGTCTCCCATCTCTTCATTACATCGCCAGTTTGTTTCCCTCCTTGTTCTGTATCATATTCAGTAGCAGGTACCTATGGGGTTACTCTCCTGTCTTTAAAAAGATGTTCACAAAACTCCTTTTCCCCTGCCAATTAGTGTCCCATTTCTCGGGTCTCCTTTTCAGCAAAACTTTTCCAGAGTATCCTATAGGCTGAGTCTCCGTCTTCTTTTCCCACGCTCTATCCACCCCCGCACCCCCCACACCTTCCCAACGACAGCAACAAACATCAAGGACAACCAACTGCTTTTCTGATGGTCATGATTAACTTTCTTATGATAAAAATCCAGTGGTTAATTCCAAGCACGCATCTTCCTTAATCAGGCATCATCATTGGCAGAGCTGGTTCTCTCTCTTTCTTGACGGAGTTCATTGACTAGTTTCCAGAACACTCCAGTCACATGACTTCCCTCCATCCTCTTACGTTACTCCTTCTCAGTCTATTTCTGGACAATTCTTTTTCCTCTCAGCACTTACGTATGATGTGTAATGACTTCGTCTTCTCTTTACACTTATTTTCTTGGTAGTCTTATGCAGCCCCGGGAACTTTCAGCTTTTATCCCCCGCCAGACCTCTGTAGGAATTCCAGAAGAAACTCTGTGAGAGCCTATTAGCTTTTCCTTTTTATGCTTCTAATTAGCTTATCAAATTTGGCATTTTCAAACCTGATATTCTGACCCCCTCAACTCCAAACCTGCTCCAGTTGCTGTTTTTCTCAGCTCAGCTGATGGCAACTCTCCCGCTGTTCAGACTAAAAAATCTATCAGGAGGCATGTTTTTTTTTTTTTACATCTTTATTGGAGTATAATTGCTTTACAATGCTGTGTTAGTTTCTGCTTTATAACAAAGTGAATCAGTTATATATCTACATATGTTCCCATATCTCTTCCCTCTTGCGTCTCCCTCCCTCCCACTCTCCCTATCCCACCCCTCCAGAAGGTCACAAAGCACCGAGCTGATCTCCCTGTGCTATGAGGCTGCTTCCCACCAGCTATTTACCTTTCATTTGGTAGTGTATATATGTCCATGCCTCTCTCTTGCTTTGTCATAGATTACCCTTCCCCCTCCTCATATCCTCAAGTCCATTCTCTAGTAGGTCTGTGTCTTTATTCCTGTCTTACCCCTAGGTTCTTCATGACTTTTTTTTCTTAAATTCCATATATATGTGTTAGCATACAGTATTTGTCTTTCTCTTTCTGACTTACTTCACTCTGTATGACAGACTCTAGGTCTATCCACCTCATTACAAATAGCTCAATTTCATTTCTTTTTATGGCTGAGTAATATTCCATTGTATATATGTACCACATCTTCTTTATCCATTCATCCGTTGATGGACACTTAGGTTGTTTCCATCTCCAGGCTATTGTAAATAGAGCTGCAATGAACATTTTGGTACATGACTCTGTGAATTATGGTTTTCTCAGGGTATATGCCCAGTAGTGGGATTGCTGGGTCATATGGTAGTTCTATTTGTAGTTTTTTAAGGAACCTCCATACTGTTCTCCACAGTGGCTGTATCAATTTACATTCCCACCAACAGTGCAAGAGTGTTCCCTTTTCTCCACACCCTCTCCAGCATTTATTGTTTCTAGCTTTTTTGATGATGGCCATTCTGACTGGTGTGAGATGATACCTCATTGTAGTTTTGATTTGCATTTCTCTAATGATTGGTGATGTTGAACATTCTTTCATGTGTTTGTTGGCAGTCTGTATATCTTCTTTGGAGAAATGTTTATTTAGGTCTTCTGCCCATTTTTGGATTGGGTTTTTTGCTTTTTTGTTATTGAGCTGCATGAGCTGCTTATAAATTTTGGAGATTAATCCTTTGTCAGTTGCTTCATTTGCAAATATTTTCTCCCATTCTTTTGGTCTTGTTTATGGTTTCCTTTGCTGTGCAAAAGCTTTTAAGTTTCATTAGGTCCCATCTGTTTATTTTTGATTTTATTTCCATTTCTCTAGGAGTTGGGTCAAAAAGGATCTTGCTGTGATTTATGTCATAGAGTGTTCTGCCTATGTTTTCCTCTAAGAATTTGATAGTTTCTGGCCTTACATTTAGGTCTTTAATCCATTTTGAGCTTATTTTAAGGAGGAATTTTTTAAGTCCTCTTTCTCACTCCTCACATTCTATCCGGCAGCGAATCTGGTTGTCTCCAATTTCAAACCATAATAAACATCCCAGCCACTTCTCATCACCTCCCCTGCCATCACTGGGAAGATACCATTCTCCTGTCTGTCTCCGGCCCTCAAATAGCCTCTGAACTATACTCTCTGGTCCTACTCTTGCTCATTGCTGTGTGTTTTCAACAGGGAAGCTGGAGTCATTCTTTTTGAACACGAATTAGATTGTGTTGTTCTCTTTATTTGAAGCCCTGCAGTGGTTCTCCATCACATTGAAATAAAATCCAATGAGCTTGCAATGATATGCCTGCAAAACCCTACCTAATTCTCTTCCCCCCTGCCCCCAACAAACCCTTTCCCATCATTTCTCTCTGTACTAATTTTCTACTAATGATTCTTTTTCCAAAGCCTGCTGAAGCCACACTGGTCTCTTTTCCGTTCCTTGAAAAGAAACCAGGCACATCTCTGCTTTAAAAGTTGGCACTGGTTGTTTGCTCTGCTTGAAAAGTCTGTCCTCCAGGTTATAATGTAGGATAGTGCTTTTACCTACTTCACGTCTTTGTTCAAATGCCATCTTCTGGATGAGGCCACTGGGCAAATAAATAAGAGTCCCCATGCCTATGTCCACACTTTTCTAATCAACTATTCTCTCACTAAGATATGGAAAACTTGATCTTTCAAAATTTAAATATGTACATTAAAGCATTTAGGTTAAGCAATCATTAGTTTATCGCCCACTCCTCTGCCACCAGTGACAAGATTTCTCTTTGCTTGACTACCAACTTTCTCCTAGAAAGCTAGAATATATAATGAATATTTTCAGTCATGAAGTTTCTTTGAACTTGTCAGGGAATAACTTGAGAAGTAGGAGAAAATGAGAAAGAAAAATTGGGGATTTCATTGATAGTGGCATGTGAAGAGAAAATGAAGATTGATTACACTATAGGAAAGCTTCTATTGGATTTTGTATTTTCTTCTAAGCCTGAAATGCCCAAAGCAAATTCTGTGCTTCCCTGGTGGATGTCACACTAGATGTGGAGTTACAGACGCACTTGGACACAGAGACCCTGGTTGAAATCAGCAAGGTTTTTATTTTCCTGTAATTTTAAAAGGAAAGTGCATGTTGATGAATACGCAGTATCTCTAACAGTATAGCATTTTGCTATTTAAAAAAAATGAGTTTTTATTCCCAGTAGGTTAAAGAAGTCACTTAAAAAAAAATGAGAAGAAAAGAAAGCCTGAATCAGGAAGTTTTGTTCACTTCATTAGCAAAAGTAACCTTTAAAGCATCTTGTGTTTCATTAGCGGAGATGTCCAGAACCTGTAAATAACACTCACAACTTGCTTTTTCCCTTTCTTTTTACCCCTTTGGTGTTAATTAAAATGTGCTGTCTCTCGTAGTTCATATTGTGTGTTTTTTTTTTTCAAGTCATATTCTATCTCTTTCTAAGTCTATAGTTTAAAGTGAAAATAAGTATCATGCAGTGGTTTTCTTGAACCAATGCCAAGGTGAGAGTAACTTTTATATAATACCTTTAAATTCAACTGCACTAGACATATTGCGATCTTCAGGGACCCAAAATATTTTATCAGATGAAAGACTGAATCAAAAGGCATGTTTTCAAAATTATCTAAATCTAAATACAGTAAAGTGACTTTCTTGGGTTTATTTATTTTTTTAAAAAGTTTGCTATATCAGCTCTTCCTATACTAGAATGATTTTTAAAAACCATAAAATGGTTTCTTAGAATTAGCTTCTTCTACATGATTTGACCATGCCTATTATCTGAACTTTATTTGAACTTTTATCAGATATCTGAACTTCAGTTATCTGAACTTTTTCAGATGATGCTTTCACCACCTTCAGAATATAAAAATCTCATTTGTATATTCTGCATATATTTTCTATATTAAAAAAATGTTTTATAGATCAGTGCAAATGTTGAGAGTAAGATTTGAGACACACTGGCCAGTGTATGTCTTTTTTTGGATTGTTAAATGGAGGAGGGCTTTACCATAATTTGTATTAGCATATCTATTTTAGTTAATAGCTGTAGCATCTTTGGCATGGGTCATCTTTACGTCAGAATGTTGCTGTTACACATACTTGTAATTAAAATTAATTGTAGTCCGAAAATAATTTTATTTTAAAATAATATTTTACATCAGGAATTTCTTTGAAGTGTGAAACCAAAAATAATTTCTTTAACTACATTTCTTTCAGTCTAAATGGAGATGTTTGTTATTGAGTAGAAAAGGGCATACATTTGCCTATGTTTCCCCAAATTCTCAGAATAAAATAAATAGTAGAATCTTCTTCTACATCATCAAAAAATATCAGCAGACATTTATTATTCTGTACTTTTATTACAATCATTCTGTTAGCAAGATGCAGGTACTCTGTGGCTAAGAATAGACAGTTTCAAAAGATAAAATGAGAAAACTTGTATTTGTAGGAAAGATTCTCAGCAGTGTCGACTTATATAGCTCTCAGGATGGGCATGAGGTACCACCAAGTTTCTCACATCCCTTATAATATCTTCCTACAAATGTTATAGATTAATACAGATTTGACATACAGCCATATATTAGATATTTAATAAGAAATTAAATGGCTTTAATGATAGAAATCTATACAGTTTTATCTTTTTATACTGATTTTTTAAAAATAGAAAGTCAATTATTTAGTGTGATTTAGAAATTACAAAGGGTATATAATTCAAGGTTTATTAATTTCATCCCTCATATTTCATGTTTTGTGACAATACAGTGTACTTTATTATGTCATTTTATGTAAATATATATTATGGTGGGATAATTTAGGTGGTTTCATTACATTGAGATTCTTATTTATCACAGTTTTGAGTCTAGGTTTTTGTCTTGTTTACCAAATTCTTTCTGATCCTGACTTTATAGGACATTTTCTTATTTTCTCCTATAATTCAAAGTTCACCCTCCTACATTTAACCCTTTAATTAATCTTGGGTGTACTTTTTGTCTGATGCGCAATATAGATTTTCTTTAACATACATCATCTAATTTATGTTTTCTAATATTATACTGTAAACATTTTCAAGTTAAAAAATTGAAAGAATTTATGGACCATCTTGATTCTACAATTAATATCTTACTATATTATTTTGTCAGACACTCAATTTATTGATTCTTCTATCTAGCTACCAATGTATTTTTTTTTTGAATGAATTTCAAAATATATTGCAGACATCAATAAAATTTCTCCTGAATACTTCGGCATGCATATTATTAACTAGAGCTAAATATATGACTATGTATAGATTTTGTGTAAAAACCACGTGCAATGAAATGTACAAATACTGAATGTACTTATGAGTTATAGTTCTTTTAATGTTCCTGACTGATACTTACATCTCTAGGTCTGGTTATGCTGCTAGCTTTACCTTTTGAAAACAGGTTGTTTTTCTCTTGCTTTTTTCCATGTTCCATGATTTTTGGTTGAAAACCAGACACTATCTGCAAAAGAATACTGAGGAAAGTGATAATAACACCCAGATTTTTTCCCCCTGAGTTCCTGCTTCATCTCTAATCTTCATCAGTTCCTGAACACTTGTACCAACATAGAAATCTTGGTCATATTCTTGCTGCTTCCCCAGCAGGAGGCTGCTCTTGATCGCTACTCTGGGATAGGTCCTTGACTGGTGGTGGTGGTGGACTGAGTTCTACTGTGTGGTCCTAGAACTCTACACCTGGGCCTCAAGAATGGGATTTTCTTAGCATGCCCTCCTCTGCCCCTCTGTATGGCATATAGATTACACCTTGTACCTTTGGAAAGTGAGAGAGTTTTCTGCCACTCCTCCAGAAGCAGAAGACTTTTGTTCTGCATTAGCTCAAGATGCTGTGCCCAAGACATTTCATACGTTTTACTCCCAGAAAGAAAGTTTTTGTCTCTACCTTCCATCAGAAGCAGTGAATTTTGTCCCTATTGTTATTTATTGAAAATAACCATATGAGTTTTACGTATGACTAAAGAGAATTTTTAAAAACACTTAACAGAGATTATTATAATTTTTAAGTTTCTTAAGAACATATTTAAGTATTGTATTACATTTATAATTTACCACATTGGCTTTTAAATTATGAAAAATATATCATTGAATTAAAGATAATTTGTAATGTTCTGTGTTCAGAGTCCAAAAATTTCTTTAAAATATTTCTTTCAACAGTGTCTTCTGGTATCAAAACTTCCCATACTAATTGTGATTTTTGAGTACAGTTGACCCTCCATATCTTTGGGTTCTGCATCTACAGATTCAACCAACCCCAGATCAAAAATATTCAGAAAGAGTTTCAGAAAATTTCAAAAAGCAAAACTTGAATTCATCACACACCAGCAACTAATTACATAGCACTTACATTGTATTTATAGCTGTTTACATAGCATTTACACCATGTTAGGCATTGTAAATATTCTAGAGGTTAACGTATATGGGAGGATGTGTAGAGGTTACACACAAATACTATGCCATTTTATGTAAGAGACATACACTGATTTTGGTATCTGTGGGAGGAGGTCTTAGAACAAATCCCTCACAGATACTGAGAGATGACTATAGTATTAAGAAAATATTTGGAGTGATGACTTACTCTCACAGACAAGGCTTTTGGGTGGTTGTTTTAGCTGCCAAATCTAGCAGATGATAGTTGTCCATTGCTTTCAGTCTTCAAATTAAAAAAAAAAAAAGAATTTATCTCACTCGCTGACGTATACAGGCATACATACCTCAGAGATATTGCAGGTTTGGTTCCAGACCACTGCAATAAAGCAAATATCGAAACAAAGCGAGTCACAAAATTTTTGGTTTTCAGGGCATATAAAACTATGATTACATTATACTGTAGTCTGTTAAGTGTGCAATAGCATTTTGTCTAAAAATAGTACATATCTTAATTTCATATTATTTCATTGCTAAAAGATGCTAATCACTATCTGAGACTTCAGCGAGTCATAGTAATAACATCAAAGATCACTGATCACAGACCACCATAACAAATACAATAATAATGAAAAAGTTTGAAAACTGAGAGAATCCCTAAAATATGACACAGAGACAAGAAGTGCACAAATGTTGGAAAAATGGCACCAATAGACTTTCTTGACACAGGGTTGCCACAAACCTTCAGTTTGTAAAAAACGCAACATCTGCAAAAGCAAAAAGAGAAGTGCAATAAAACGAAGTATGCCTGTATAGGATAAATGCACACACAGGCAGACAGATAGACACACACACACAGGTGTTTCTTTCAAGAAACAATTCTAGGTAATTTTAAAGGTGTAAACTGATCCAGCCAAACTGATAAAGCTGGTATGCATCTTTCTTTTCCATGTACATGTGGATAAGTTATGGATATTAGTAACATGTCAAGTGAGTCATGACATTATGAAATGTAATAGTACTTGACTGTCTGAAATATGATCTTTATTGGCTCATTTTAACACTTTCTTCATTAATGGTATTTGTCAAGTTCTTCCCAAATTCTACAGCAATGAAGCCTCCTCTTTTAGTCTAGTCAGCATCAGGGAATAGGAAATAGTAGATTTCCCATTCTACTTCTAGTACTGCTGCCAAGACTCAGAAGCTAAGGTTTTTTTACACTAAACATCAGGAAACTTTTCTTTGACATTCCAGATGGATGGTAAAAAAAAAGGTAGAAAAGATAGGGAAAGCCTTTTTCAAAGATGTTGCAGTTGAAACTTTAGAGACAGATTGGCTGTAGTTCAAGCTGTAGTCTATCTTATTAAAAATGGCCCATTTTAAAAATAAATACTTTTTTTCAGAGCAGTTTTAGGTTCAACAAAATTGAGGGGAAGGTCAAGGTTTTCCATATATTTCCCCCCTCACACACACACACACACACACACACAGCCTCCCTCATTATCAACAACCATCAGAATGGTACATTTGTTACAATTGACAAACATCATAATCACCCAAAGTCCGTAGTTTACTTTGAGATTCACTCTTGGTTTTGTCTATAATTCCTTTTGAATAACATGGCATTAGTTACACTTTTCCTTGTTTTATTTGTGTTGTGTGTTCATAATGGCAAGCTGAGGCCAGAAACAGCCCCCAGCTTGACAGTGTGGGTCTCAGCCAGGTGACTGACAAGTGGTGAACACCTGGACAGGCTTCTGAGAGTCAGGCGACCCCAGTGGGGAGGGGTCTCTTGTCCTATTTCAAGTTGCTGTCAGGCACGCAGCCATCCCTGAACACTGAAAGGCTCTCAGGATTATTAGCTGCCAGGTCCCATCTGAGTCACATGAAAGGAGAGCTCAATTTAAAGCAGTGTCCGGAAGCTAAACTAAGAGCCAGTTTATCAGGAAGCTAAAGTGTTCTCAGTCACATTCCAGCTCTTTCCATAAGACTGGCCACTCAGATTACTGACATCTCTGTGGATCAGTCTCCTGTCAGTATCAGCTGGGAGAATTTCTCATATGTTGGGAGTTTCGCTTATTTAATTCATATGCCATTACGAATCCCATAATACTGAGAAGAGACCATCTATTTCCAAAAGTTTCAAAACCATGTTTAAAAATGCAGACTTGCCAATATTTCATGTCATTTAGAAGAAATAATTCCTCAATATTAATCACAATGGAGTTTTTACATCTGAGATCATCTAAAACCTCAGTGCCACCCAGCTGTTTCTGGTCTCTCGGGCACCTTACCCATCTTTCTGAACATTAATTTGTTCCAAAATCGTTGTTTGTTCTAATGACATTGTTAAAAGGTTAAAATAAACCAAAATAATTTCAGGCATAAATGCATAAAACAGAACAAAACAGACAATAACTTCAAATCTTGTAAAGCATCCACTATTTGTAAAGCAACTACTAATGCTAGTAGATGTTTGTTACTACAAACAGGTACAATTTGGGGAAAAAAAGTAATACAAGGGATGTATCAGGTTCCTCATGTGCTTTCTATAAAAAGAAATATTTTATTCAAACTTCTAAAATACATACACTGGAAGTCGTTGGATGTATTATTTTATTGTTGGATGTTAACTTTCATGTGGATAGTATGCATTTATTTCCTACTAGACATAACTGATGTGTAACTGTCTCCGTAAAGACAAGTTATGTCTCACTTATTTCCACAAAGTAGCTAGAATTTCACTAATTAAACTCTCAGCTTAATTGTCAGATATAGTTACAACTATAAAAAGAAGTAAAATCTATAAATATCATATGCAAAAGGAGATTTTTATTTTCTCTTCATAAAGTTAGCTAAGCCATTTTTTGGGGATGTGTTACGTCTGCTTCCAGAGATGTGTCCAGATTAGGAAGCTCCAAAATAAAAACCTTACCTTGTCAGGTTTAATGCGAGAGCCAGGTATTTACTTCATATAGTACATATGTATACTTTATATGTATTTACTTTAAACAGTATATATTCACTGCTTAAAGTTACCCAAGTATAGTGACCAGTCAGCTTCATAACTAGCGAGGTGACAGGATGACGTTACCCTTGAAAGTTAGGCTGTTAAGATTCTCCACACGATAACATTATGAGTTGAAGCTGTAAAATATCTGTTTGGTTTGGACAAGAAATTTCTCTCCTTTTGGGAAGCTGAGATTTCAAAGTCTTTTCCATGACTGTGTCACTGGAAATTGATTGAATTCTAGGGTAAAAACATTTTGAGTTGAGACAATACTAACAGAAAAATTTTCAATTAATTTTTTCAGAATAACCTAGATTTCCAAATCAAGTTAGCTCTTTGTGTGTGATGGGCTGAAAAATTGAAGAAATAATGGGTTAAATTGTTTTTTGTTGATATATGTTGTCTGGTGCTCTACTAAATTAGTACTTTCAGGGACTTCCCTGGTGGAGCAGTGGTTAAGACTCTGTGTTCTCAGTGCAGGGGGTCCAGGTTCGATCCCTGGTCAGGGGACTAGATCCCATATGCATGCCCCCACTAAGAGTTTGCATGCCACAACTAAGACCCAGCATAACCAAATAAATAAATAAATAAATTAGTACTTACAGTAAATTTTTAAAATTAAGTCAAATGTTATGTGTAATGAGAAGATTCTTATAATTCCAAGTATTACAGTTTTTTCACTTGCAACAATTTCTTTAAATGGTGCCTTTAGTGTTAATTGTCACTACTTGGTGACAAGCAGTGTTAATTTGTCAACAGCTTTTCCCTTCTTTTGCTCTAGGGTATTGGTTCCAACGGACAAGAACTGTGCAAAATAATTATTCCCATATCCCCCAAATAATTATTTCTAGATCAGGGCTAGTTTTTGTCCTAAATGTCATCAGATAGAAACTTCTTCATCTTTCTTTTTGTTTTTTACTAGGTAATTCTTTAAAAAATTTTCCACTGACTAGTTAAACATATTCATATGGTGTGTGTGTGTATGTACTAAGAAAATATAAAAAAAATAAGTTAGTGAATAATTAAGTAATTATACCCAGGTAAGGAAAAATGATAAAAGCCTCAACATTTACTTCTTTAGCTGCTTGCCTATTATAGCACATCCAATTAGTTCTATCTATTCTTTGTCTAATTGTAAGGCATTAGGTTTTAATCCAATACCCAAAGGAGTTGAAAAATGTAATCCTTGATGGCTATCAGCCAGGGATCATCCTCAGCTTCTTGAGGCCACCTGTGTTCCCCCCACCCCCAGTCCCTGACCCATCTGCAAAACAGCAATGTAGTCTACTCCTCATATTTTGAAATTCTCTGCCTTTTCTTTGTTTCTCTGACTTCTTCTTCTACTGCCAGCTGGAGAAAGCTCTACACTTTTTTTTTGTTGTTGTTTGTTTTAATTGAAGTATAGTTGACTTACAAAATTATATTAGTTTCAGGTGTATAGCAGTGATTCAATATGTTTATAAATTATACTCCATTTAAAGTTATTAAAAAATAATAACACCGCCCCTTCCCTCTCTCCACTGTACCGCTAGTTTTTTCTCTACATCTACATGTCTAGGAGTGGAATTACAGGCTTAGAGAATTTGCCAATCTTCGTTTTTACTGTTTTTAAAGTGATCGTACTAGTTTTCACTACCATTGCCAAGTGTTTGAGAGTTCCCTTTGTTCATAATAGTACTGACTAACTTTAAAAATTTTGCCTATCGGTGAGTTAAAATATCTTATGTGCTCTTAATTTTCAGTTTCTTGATTATTAATGCAACCGAGTATCACTTCACATTTTATTAGCTATTTATGAATCTTCTTCTGTAAAAGACCTGTTCATGTATGTTTCCCCTTTTTACCCTGTTTCAGCGTTTGTTGATTACTCATTGGTTTGCAGCAGTCCTATAAATATGTTTTTTTTCTGGTAATATCTTCAATATATACTTCCCTCTGGTATGTGGCTTTTTATTTTCTTTGTGGTGTCTTCTGATGAACAAAAACTCATTAACAAAATTTATCAATGTTTAAAAAAAAGTATAATCCCGAACTTTACTTGAAAGGTAACAACACAAAATTGTCTAAATTGTAAATCTAAATTACTTTAAAGTGTAGGAGGGCACACTGTACTTTGAGCTTTGTGTTGAAAAGGGAATAAAATTATAAAACATGAAAATTAATGAATTACATAAAGCAAACGCATGATTTGATTTAGGGTTTCTTTTATACTTTTTTTTCAACTGGTTTGAAAATTTGTCATCCATACCCTAATTTTTACATGCTCTCTCTTTCTTTTAACATTTAGAGCTTTGTACCAGAATTTACTTCCTTCTTTATTAAATATGTCATTAGATATACATATATATATTTGTGTTGGAGGTATTCTGACAAACATTCATTCTTCTAAAAATTGTTATTGTATTTAAAAAAATACAGTTCTAGATGGACATTAATTTCTCCTCAGAAGTTTGGTGATAATGTTCAATATTTTTTTGAAAATAAGAGTTACCATTTAGAACTCAAACGTTTAATTGTAATTCATTTTTTGACTTGTATTTCCAAACTATCAAGTATTCCCTCTACCCTTTTACTTTTTCGAAGTGTCAACTAAATTTATTTAGGTTGTCTTTTATTTAATTTTTATTTGTTTGTATATTTTTAGGATTTTATTGTAGTTTTAAAATCTGTGGATTCCAAATTATCAGTTCTAGAAATTTCTCAGATATTCTATTCTCGTTTTTCTTCTCCTGACATTCTCAAGAGAAGTTCTTTGTCTTCCATTCTTAAACTCAGTCACGTATTTTCCATTTCTTTCATTGTCTGTGCTATTTTCTGGAAAATTTTTTCAGTTCTTTTTCTTCCTTAGTAAATTTCTCTTCAGCTTTTTCTCATAGTCATTATCATATCCATTGAATTTTAAAATTTCAGGTATTATAAGTTGTCTCTCTCTATTTTTTTTTTTTTTTTGTGGTACGCGGGCCTCTCACTGCCATGGCCTCTCCCGTTGCGGAGCACAGGCTCCGGACACGCAGGCCCAGCAGCCACGGCCCACAGGCCCAGCCGCTCTGCGGCACGCGGGATCCCCCGGTCCGGGGCATGAACCCGCGCCCCCTGCATCGGCAGACGGACCCCCAACCACTGCGCCACCAGGGAAGCCCTCTCTATATTTTTATAAAGATTCTTTTATTCAGATAGTTTTGTTCATGTTTATAATAGCTAGTTCCATATAATAGCTAGTTCCACACATGTATTTTCAGTTTCCTTTTTATTTCTTTAAATGTGTTACAGATGCATATTTATTTATATTTTGAACTTAATACTCTTAATAAGACTTTCTATTTCTAATAGTTCTCTTTTGCCTGTTTCTGTGGACTCTTGATAGTGTGCTTTATTTCTTCCCGTGTCTTGTGATTTCATATAGTGTGTTCATTTCATCTTTAAATTATTTGAGGGATGATTTCAGGCACTTTCCTCCAAAGAGTTTTATTTACTTCTCCGGTATATTACACCTGGATTTCATTAAAAACATTCTTCATTTTCTGTTTTTTATTTATGTTTTCGTTTAATGGTTCATTTGGGACCAAATCCTCATGAAAGTTGGCTTGTGGTCATCAGTATTCAGAAGAGACACCTCCATCCAGTACCTAGGCCAGATCAGACAGAATGTCTTGTGGGTTTTGAGTGTCTGTCGTGTGCCAGTGTGTTTTGAGATGATGGTGGTGTGTGTGTGGGAATTGGGGACTTACACTTCATGCATAACTGAGTGATGGGTTCTGGCATCATAAGGAGACTTTGATCTGGTATCTCTGACTGAGATGTTCTAGAAGTGTCTGATCATTGATGTGCTTAAAAAGAACAAGCTTAGCAAATTCTCTCAGGGCAACAGTCAGCTTTATCTTGTTTCCTTTTTTTTGATTCACACTCCTTCACTATGCATTTATGTTTTACCTTTGATAATTTTGCTTATTTACAGCTCCACCATTCCATAAAAATACTTAAAATTATATATATAATTATATAACATATATACTATATGATATGTACATGATATATAATAGATTATATATACATACAATAAAAATGCAGGGATGTATATAATGTTATATATAGTGTACACAATATATAATATACAATGTATAATACTTATATAACATATCTTCTACATTATATAATATGAATAAAATATATTGTATATAAAATATAACATAATATTTAGTATATTACATACATTTTATGCATTACATAGTGTATGTTTTACATAAATAATATAGCTATTATAAATACTATAATATTAAATATAATTATTACATTTGTTATATATAAATCGATATATAAATTAAATATAATATTAAACTGCATTTAGGGATGAGTTTTCTTTTTTTAACCACAGACAATGATGTAATTTGTGCAGATATGAAAAGAAACTCATGAATCACGTAATGTGTGATATAGTAAACCCTAGAGTCGTCTATTATATTGGGTTACAAAATTTTATCTCTTCTTTTTTATTTCAGAGCCTTCTGCACCAACTTTGAGATTCTAAGGAGAAACCAGAGTGACAAAGCTCTTAGCAATGTGGCCTGGTCAATTTCCTTTTATAGTAGTTTTCTTAGAAATAAATAGATATATTTTTCATCAGTGCTTTCAATTTTTAAAAAAATAATTAATTAATTAATATTTTGCCTACATTGGGCCTTCGTTGATCCATGTGGGCTTTCTCTAGTTGCAGAGAGCAGGGGTTACTCTTTGTTGCAGTGCATGGGCCTCTCATTGTGGTGTGTTCTCATTGTGGAGCATGGGTTCTAGGGGCATGTGCTTCAGTGGTTGCGGTGTGTGGACTCAGTAGTTGTGGCTTGCAGGCTTAGTTGCTCTGTGGCATGTGGGATCTTCCCAGACCAGGGCTCAAAGCTGTGTCCCCTGCATTGGCAGGCAAATTCTTAACCACTGTACCATCAGGGAAGTCGTCAGTGTTTTCAATTTTTAAGTTAAGGAATATTGACTAGCTATAGCTATAAATTTTAAGTGTGTATAATCTTAATAAAAAAGTAGAGTATTATAAATGTAGAAAGAGTAGAATCCATCTAAAACCATTAGCTCAAGGCTTTATTAAAACATTGCAAAATAAGAACAGCTCTAAGATGGGGTTCTGTGGAGGGAATGAGTATAAGAATTTTATAGGATAGATTAAGATAATGTTCAGTTTTTGTTTCTGAAAACTGTTTACTGTTTAAATTCTTGTAAAGTATGGAGACTCTTGGGTTGCCAAAGACATAGAACAAGATGTAATGGGTTATGGGTAATGGGTAGCAAGACTGGTTTATCAGTCCTGGTTGGACAAGCTGGGTTTAGGCAGATGGGTGGAGAAGAAGAGCTGTAGGCTGTCTTCTATGGGGTCTTACCTGGGAGTCTTACTAGGGTCAATGGAAAATGATTAGTTCTTATTTCATTCTTCTTTCATAATATTATGAATTCATATGGTATGAATCTTATAATAAGAAAACAAATACTGCTGAATTTTAGACAACAATGAATGTTTAAAACTGGACATGGGTGTGTAAATAGATATTAACATCTTTGACAGTTGGGATAAAAATCTATTTTGTCTGTGTAATTTTGAACTTTGTCATGACAAGTAATGAATATCCCACCTTTTTATGGAAAAATGAACAGTTTTCTGTTCAAAAATACTCACTGGGGAGAAGAGAAAAAGATCAAAATTAATAGTATGCAATTATTCAAATTATTTAAGGACAGGGAATACAGAAGAATAAAAATTTGGAGTTGAGTTTTCAAAAAATGATTAATTACTCTTTCAAAAGGTAATTTAATATGTTTGAAATTGCATTATTATAAAACAATTTCTATAAGTATATTTTCAAGTTAAAGCATGAAGTATCTCTGAGGCAAATTTTACCACTAGCTTGTCTGTAATGTCACTTAAGAATTTTGAGTGCCTGTGCAATTAAAGTGCCTGAAGACCATAATTTAGAAGATCGAAGCTGTAGACATTATATCAAGTATAATTAATAAATTTGGGAGTTTTATTGGATGATTAATCTTTTTGTTTTATTCTATGAGTTAATAAATATTTCTGTCTCCTTTGTTATAAACCTGTATGGAATTAATTTCAGATTGTGCTTATATGTGTATATAATTTATTACATGTGACCAAAATAGGCTAAGAGAATTTTTGAAGAGATGGGGTGCCTCAAATCTGATAAAAACCAGAAACTAAAATATAAAAGCTGCAATCATATGCTCTTGAAATTTAATATTGTTTTATAGTGCCCATAGTCTTTCAATTCTATTTAATTCCTTATTTTTCAAAACTTTCACTTATTACTTTAAAATTTATGCTTTCAGCACAGAGAACTATATTCAGTATCTCATGATAAGCCATAATGGAAAAGAATATTATAAAAGGAAGGTATTGATACATATATACATAACTGAATCACTTTGCTGTATAGCAGAAATTAACACAACATTGTAAATCAACTCTACTTCAATAAAAAATAAAGTAAAATTTGTGCTTTCATTTAATCACTTAATATAAAATGATCTGGAAAAATGGTTGTTAAAATATATATTTTTTATAGACATTTTAGTGCTCAGAATTTTAAAATAAATAAATTTATTCATTTGTCTAAATATATACTTTTGTCCAAATTGTACTTTCTTCAAAGGAAATTAACTTTTGAAAGACAATTAAATTAAAATTACTAATGGCCCTTATTTGTGTGTGAGGGAGGAGTGGTGAGGTAGGTGTGAGTATTTCTCTTTCTCTCTCAATGTGAACCTTAATAAGTCTTGAATATATACCAGGGAATTAATTTCATATAAAACATCTGCCATTGTATTCATAAAATTTACTCTGGTCATTCACATAAAATACCATTTTATCTGTAGAAAATGCAAGCTCTGAGTATGTTTCAAGGCTGTACATGTTGTTTCTAGCAGCACTTTGTAGAGTCACCATGGTCAGTCCCCCCAGTTGTTAGCAAGTTCCTTCAGAACTGGAGAGGACCATATGGACATATCCCCTACATGACATTTATGACACTGAAAATACAGTGGCATAACAATCTAAATTTTTGAATATTTAAACAATATATCTATTTGCACTCTAACTGATTTTGAAGATTTTGACATGGCTTTATGGGGCATCATGTAAATGTGTGTGTGTGTGTGTGTGTGTGTGTGTGTGTGTGTGTGTGTGTGTTTGAAAATGCCAGTTATAGAAAACATATCTTTGGGGTTGTATATTAATTATAGAAAACATATCTTTGGGGTTGTATATTTGGGTTGTTGTTTAATTCTATTCATTCAAATCATATGTGCATGGTTGTATGGGTCTATTTGATGCTATGGTTCTTTGAAAATGCTCCGCAGGAAGACCTGGAATGAGATATATCATCTTTAACAACTATTAAATGGTCATGGCCTTGAAACTGAAAAATTCCAGCCTCCTCTTACACCACAGTTATCCTCTTTTAATCTGTGCACCGACTGTAAGGTGCTCTCTTCCTGCCTGATTCTGAAGAATAAATTGTTTATTTGTGAGATATTTAGCCTCTTTTTAAAAACATTAAAATATAGCTTTGTGCTGACACTTGCTACCTTTCTGATCTTGAATGTGGATCAATATGATGTGATGTCAGTGACAAAAGTGTTTTTATTTCATTTTTTTAAAAATGAGGATAAAGTATTACTAGAAGACATTCCACAAACTGTGGGTAGCTGGGTTTTGTTTTGTTTTTTTTAAATCTTACAAGCAAATCCTGTATTCTAGAGAAGGAAACACTCTTGGTGAAGAGTCAGGGGCCCCCAGCCAGGTGTTAACACCCAGAGGCCATGGCAAGCCAGGTGTGGGTCCAAGACTCAGGCTGTGATGAATATCAAAGGGTGTTAATGGTTATTTGGGTCAGTTTACTTTGAAAATACCTGTGCATTTTACATCTTAAGCCATGACAATTCAAAATTATTTTTTAGATTAAAAAATTGCACATTTGAAAACTATACTTGAAATTGGTATCTTGAAGTACCAACATCTTTCAGGAGGAGACAAGTGACAAGGAAAGGCTATGGCAGAAATTGAATCAAGTGAGCAACCTAATTAATCTTAATAGGATAGTAAATTGACTCCTTGAATTCACTAAAGATGGTAACCAGGAATTGTTTCAACCATGGCATGTGGCATCAAGTCTGGAGCATCTTTTGAAATCTGTAGATCTTGTAACATTATTTGTTAATTAACTTATTACCCCCAGATTAGCTGCTACAGAATAGGAAAAGTGAATGAAGCTACAATGAATTCAAACAATGTTAAATACCTGACAACGTATGTCCAAGTTTCTTTTCATCATTGAGATGTTCCTGCAAAACATAATAGATATCAAATTCCACTTAAAGATGACATTTATATTAATTTGTATGAGATTAACATGTGAAAAGTCTTTTAAACCAGGTGCAATGTGTTCTGATTGCGAGTTTATATTTATAAAACATTCACAGTTTTTTTAATCCTTCGATAAAAAGTAACCAAACCCTAGGTTATTTTTTTCACTATATTAGTAAACTAATTTACTTGGGAGATGTGTGTGGGTGTGTGTAAACATTTGCTAGCAATAACAGAAATAGAAACAGGAGGTGAATTTAATAGAAGATTAAAATCTATATATTTGTGATTTTGGAAGGAGAGTAATCATCTCTTTAAGAATCAAGAACCGTCATGCAGAAAGATTCAATGAATATGTTAGCCTGCGACAGGCTGATCTGGAAAGAGAGATGATAAAGGATAGGAAAGTAAAAAGAAATAAAGAAGAGAGAGAAAACGAGCAAGGGTGGAAGGACAGGATGGAGAGTGGGGTTAAAAGAAACAGGTGAGAGGGGATAAGAATGTCCTTGCTAAGAGCAAGGATTTGGGCTTGGGTTTCCCAACTTCATACACCATGCATCTCATCTGTAAAATGGGAATATTGATAATTAACTGATATTTCATAATTGTTAGATTTTATTGAGACAATATAGTAAGTGCTATGCAAATATTATTAACAGTATTATGCTCTATATCTTTGCTGTTGGGAAGATTACATGAGTTAACATGTATCAGACACTTAGGTAGGGTCACTACTGCTGTATATCATCTTTGTATAAAGTAGAGGAAGATGCCCATCTCAGGTCCCTTAGTTGGGAAACCAGGTATAAGGCTTGGCTGCAAAGTAGCATCTGCATTATAGTGACCAGTTACTACTCACATGGCAAATTTCTGATGGGTCCAACCTGTACAATCTCATAGGCTGGCCTTGGGCTTTGAGCAGTGCCCAGCACAGAGTAAGTGCCAGCTGTTGGCTGTTTAGGTACTTATAACCCTATAAGAAGATCACCCCTAGATAAGGGGGGAAGTTTCAGCACTTTTCACTTACCAACAAATAAGGATGCCTCCCCCTACTCAAGTAGCAAAGGTTTTTCAGCATCTTCAGCCTTTTTGTCCCGGACCACTCCCCACTCTTCTCCTGAAGTCCTTGAGAGCCAAGGCCTCTTGTTCTTTTGTCCTCTTGTCCATTTCTGTACCAAAATTTACTCTTTCTCCCCTCCCCTCCCATCTCGCCTTCTCTTTTTTTTTCTTCTCTTCCATTCCCCTCACTTTCCTTCCTTTCCTTTCCTTTCCCTTCTGATCTAACTCAGCATCCTAACTGCCAATTAATTACAATTCAAGAGCTTGATTGGATGCTGAAAAGCTAATGTGTCTGCAACATTTTTTCCTATAACATCACCCTACTGATGTTCACATGTAATTTTTTAAATTAAAATTAGAAAAAATATTCAATCATATATTATTTTGGAAATTCTTTTGAAAGAGAAGAAAGACATTTTTCAATATCTGCTGCCATATACATTTCTGTTTAAGAAGAGCATATTGACCACACTGCATATATGACCTACTAGCTACAAAACGGTTTCCCAAATGTGCCATTAAAATATTAGGGACATTTTTTTTAAGAGTTCATAGGATTTCCCTATTCAAATATCAATACACAATTTTTAAAAGCTGTCAACAGAAACAAATTGAAATGTAGATCAGAATACCTCCAATGATATCTATTTTAATAACGTCAATATTTATTAGAAAAAAAAATATTTCCCTTGACAATGTTATTTTACTCCAGCAGCAACAAAAATGCTGTCATATCAGAAAGATGGTAGTACTTTTTTTATACTAAAGAGTGGCTCTAGCACAATTCTTAAAAGTTTTCTAAGGAGACATTAAAGATGGCGGAGGAATAAGACATGGAGATCACCTTCCTCCCCACAACTACATCAGAAATACATCTACACGTGGAACAACTCCTACAGAATGCATACTGAACGCTGGCAAAAGACCTCAGACCTCCAAAAAGGCAAGAAATTCCCCACGTACCTGGGTAGGGCAAAAGAAAAAAGAATAAACAGAGACAAAAGAATAGGGACAGGACCCGCACCAGTGGGAGGGAGCCGTGAAGGAGGAAAGGTTTCTACACACTAGAAGCCCCTTCGCGGGTGGAGACTGCGGGTGGTGGAGGTGGGGGAGCTTCAGCGCTGCAGAGGAGAGCACAGCAACAGGGGTGGGGAGGACAAAGCAGAGAGATTCCCGCACAGAGGATCGGTGCCGACCGGCACTCACCAGCCCGAGAGGCTTCCCTGCTCACCCGCCGGGGTGGGCGGGGGCTGGGAGCTGAGGCTCGGGCTTTGGCTGGAGTGCAGGGAGAGGACTGGGGTTGGCAGCGTGAACACAGCCTGCAGGGGGTTAGTGCACCACAGCTAGCCAGGAGGGAGTCTGGGAAAAAGTCTGGAACTGCCTAAGAGTCAAGAGACCATTGTTTCAGGTGCGCGAGGAGAGAGGATTCAGAGCACCGCCTAAATGAGCTCCAGAGACAGGCGTGAGCCGCGGCTATCATCGCGGATCCCAGAGATGGGCATGAGATGCTAAGGCTGTTGCTGCTGCCACCAAGAAGCCTGTGTACAAGCACAGGTCACAGTCCACACCTCCCCTCCCAGGAGGCTGTGCAACCCGTCACTGCCAGGGTCCCAGGATCCAGGGACAACTTCCCCAGGAGAACCCACGGCACGCCTCAGGCTGGTGCAATGTCACACCGGCCTCTTCTGCCACTGCAGGCGCCCCCTGCACTCTGTATCCCTCCCTCCCCCTGACCTGAGTGAGCCAGAGGCCCTGAATCAGCTGCTCTTTAACCCCATCCTGTCTGGGCAGGAACAGATGCCCTCGGGTGACCTACATGCAGAGGCGGGGCAAATCCAAAGCTGAACCCCAGGAGCTGTGCGAACAAAGAACAGAAAGGGAAATCTCTCCCAGCAACCTCAGGAGCAGGGGATGAAATCTCCACAGTCAACTTGATGTACCCTGCATCTGTGGAATACCTGAATAGAAAACAAATCATGCCAAAATTGAGGTGGTGGACTTTTGAAGCAATGGTATATATATATTTCTTTCCTTTTCTCTTTTTGTGAGTGTGTATGTATATGCTTCTTTGTGTGATTTTGTCTGTATAGCTTTGCTTTTACCATTTGTCCTAGTGTTCTGTGTGTTTTGCTTTGGTTTTTTTTTTTAGTATAGTTTTCAGCACTTGGTATCATTGGTGTGTTTGTTTTTTGGTTTGGTTGCTCTCTTCTTTCTTTCTTCTTTTTCTTTTATTTATTTTCTTTTTTCCTTTTATTTTATTACTTTTCAATTGTTTATTTTTAATAACTATTATTTATTTTAATAACTTTTATTTTATTTTATTTTTCTCTTTCTTTCTTTTATTCTACCTTTTCTTCAGAGCCGTGTGTCTGACAGGGTCTTGGTGCTCCAGCCGAGTGTCAGGCTTGTGCCTCTGAGGTGGGAGAGCACAGTTCAGGACATTGGTCCACCAGAGACCTCCCAGCTCCACATAATATCAAACAGCGAAAGCTCTCCCAGGGATCTCCATCTCAATGTTAAGACCCAGCTCCACTCAACGATCAGCAAGCTACAGTGCTGGACAACCTATGCCAAACAACTAGCAAGACAGGAACACAACCCCATCCATTAGCAGAGAGGCTGCCTAAAATCATAATAAGGTCACAGACATCCAAAAACCCACCACCGGATGTTGACCTGCCCACCAGAAACACAAGATCCAGTCTCATCCACCAAAACACAGGCGCTAGTCCCCTCCACCAGGAAGCCTACACAACCCACTGAACAAACCTTAGCCACTGGAGGCAGACACCAAAATCAACAGGAACTACAAACCTTCAGCCTGTGAAAAGGAGACCCCAAACACAGTAAGTTAAGTAACATGAGAAGACAGAGAAACACAGAAGATGAAGGAGCAAGGTAAAAACCCACCAGTCCAAAGAAATGAAGAGGAAATAGGCAGTCTACCTGAAAAAGAATTCAGAGTAATGATAGTTAAGATGATCAAAAATCTTGGAAATAGAATGGAGAAAATACAAGAAACATTTAACAAGGACCTAGAAGAACTAAAGAGCAAATAAACAATGATGAACAACAAAATAAATGAAATTAAAAATTCTCTAGAAGGAATCAAAAGCAGAATAACTGAGGCAGAAAAACGGATAAGTGACCTGGAAGATAAAATAGTGGAAATAACTACCACACAGCAGAATAAAGAAAAAAGAATGAAAAGAATTGAGGACAGTCTCAGAGACATCTGGGACAATATTAAATGCACCAACATTCAAATTATAGGGGTCCCAGAAGAATAAGAGAAAAAGAAAGGGAGTGAGAAAATATTTGAAGAGATTACAGTTGAAAACTTCCCTAATATGGGAAAGGAAATAGTCAATCAAGTCCAGGAAGTGCAGAGAGTCCAATATATCATAAATCCAAGGAGTAACATGCCAAGACACATATTAATCAAACTATCAAAAATTAAATACAAAGAAAAAATATTAAAAGCAGCAAGGGAAAAACAACAAATAACATACAAGAGAATCCCCATAAGGTTAACAGCTGATCTTTCAGCAGAAACTCTGCAAACCAGAAGGGAATGGCAGGGCATATTTAAAGTGATGAAAGGGAAAATCCTACAACCAGGATTACTCTACCCAACAAGGATCTCATTCAGATTCGAAGGAGAAATTAAAACTTTACAGACAAGCAAAAGCTAAGAGAATTCAGCACTACAAAACCAGATTTACAACAAATGCTAAAAGAAGTTCTCTAAGCAGGAAAAACAAGGGAAGGAAAAGATCTACAATAACAAACCAAAAACAATTAAGAAAATGGTAATAGGAACGTACATATTGATAACTACCTTAAATGTAAATGCTCCAAACAAAAGACATAGACTGGCTGAATGGATACAAAAGCAAGACCAATATACATGCTGTCTACAAGAGACCCACTTCAGACCTAGGGACACATACAGACTGAAAGTGAGGGGATGGAAAAAGATATTCCATGCAAATGGAAATCAAAAGAAAGCTGGAGCAGCAATTCTTGTATCAGACAGTAATATAGATCAATGGAAAAGGATAGGAAGCCCAGAGATAAACCCATGCACGTATGGTCACCTTATTTTTGATAAAGGAGGCAAGAATATACAATGGAGAAAAGATAGCCTCTTCAATAAGTGGTGCTGGGAAAACTGGACAGCTACATGTAAAAGAATGAGCTTAGAACACTCCCTAACACCATATACAAAAATAAACTCAAAATGGATTAAAGACCTAAATATAAGGCCAGATGCTTTAAAACTCTTTGATGAAAACATAGGCAGAACACTCTATGACATAAATCACAGCAAGATCCTTTTTGATCCTCTAGGAGTAGAGAAGTGGAAATAAAAACAAAAATAATAATAAATAAATGGGACCTAATGAAATTTAAAAGC
This sequence comes from Lagenorhynchus albirostris, assembly GCF_949774975.1. Taxonomy (NCBI): domain Eukaryota; kingdom Metazoa; phylum Chordata; class Mammalia; order Artiodactyla; family Delphinidae; genus Lagenorhynchus; species Lagenorhynchus albirostris. Next base: position 10,534,634 of record NC_083097.1, read on the forward strand.
TTTTGCACAGCAAAGGAAACCAAAAACAAGATGAAAAGACAACCCTCAGAATGGGAAAAAATATTTGCAAATGAAGCAACTGACAAAGGATTAATCTCCAAAATTTACAAGCAGCTCATGCAACTCAGTATCAAAAAAAACAAGCAACTCAATCCAAGAATGGGCAGAAGACCTAAATAGACATTTTTCCAAAGAAGATACACAGATTGCTAACAAACACATGAATGAATGCTCAACATCACTAATCATTAGAGAAATGCAAGTCAAAACTACAGTAAGTTATCACCTTAAACCAGTCAGAATGGCCAACATCAAAAAAGCTACAAACAATAAATCCTGGAGCGGGTGTGGGGAAAAGGGAACCCTCTTGCATTGTTGGTGGGAATGTAAACTGATACAGCCACTATGGAGGTATCTTAAAAAACTAAAAATAGAACTACCATATGACCCAGCAATCCCACTACTGGGCATATACCCTGAGAAAACCATAATTCAAAAAGAGTCATGTGCCAAAATGTTCATTGCAGCTCTATTTACAATAGCCTGGAGATGGAAACAACCTAAGTGTCCATCATCCGATGAATGGATAAAGAAGATGTGGCACATATATACAATGGAATATTACTCAGCCATAAAAAGAAATGATATTGAGCTATTTGTAATGAGGTGGATAGACCTAGAGTCTGTCATACAGAGTGAAGTAAGTCAGAAAGAGAAAAACAAATACTGTATGCTAACACATATATATGAAATCTCAAAGAAAATAAAATGGTCCTGATGTACCTAGGGGCAGGACAGGAATAAAGACACAGACATAGAGAATGGACTTGAGGACACGGGGAGGGGGGAGAGTAAGCTGGGACAAAGTCAGAGAGTGGTATGGACATATATACACTACCAAATGTAAAATAGATAGCTAGTGGGAAGCAGCTGCATAGCACAGGGAGATAAGCTCGGTGCTTTGTGACCACATAGAGGGGTGGGATATGGAGGGTGGGACGGAGACGCAAGAGGGAGGGGATATGGGGATACATGTATACGTATAGCTGATTCACTTTGTTATAAAGCAGAAACTAACACACCATTGTAAAGCAATTATAATCCAATAAAGATGTTAAAAAATTTTTTTCTAGTGTTGCCAAGCTCAGATTTTATATAATTCACTTGTGTCCTGATTAAGATACATATGAAGGAATAGAGAGCAAGGTAAGACTTTGGAATACATACTCAGTGAGGCATTTATCTGAAAATAAAAACTATTGTTAGAAAGATAAAGAGTGACCTTCTCTGTGAAAATAAACAAACAAAAAATTGCTGCTAACTTGGTTCTTTTGTTATTATGTGCCAAGCACTGCATATAATAAAATTGTTTTATGAAAAATTTGGAAGCCAAGTATAACTAACTTCTAGAGGTGAGTTCCATTTGCTTCTGTCATGCACCTCTTAGGGACACTAGCATTGTGAGGCTACCTAACCCCAATTTAAGGGACTGAGATTTGAGTTTGGGAGAGAACTGGTTCATCCTTATTTCTGGGGTGCAGTGTTTCAGGGCCACCACCTAAAGTGCAGGCTCTTTAGGAGGGCTCCAATGTAGATGGGTTTGAATTTCAACTTAGAGCTTTCTCATCCTTCAAGACTGTCACATATGCTGCTCATACACATAGGGTCTCAGCTACCTATTTCAGAATTGAAAATCAATTCTCTTTCGGTTTCCATTTGCCAGATGTTGGCCTGGAGATGCTTCATAGCCTTGGTTCCAATGCTGTTTATACTTTACCTCTGGTGCTGAGCAAAGGGTTGTTCTAAAATGTCTAGTTCATTTTACTGGGGAAGGATGGTCCACATTTTTTGGTAGTCAATAATTTTAAGTAATTTTCTGTTTCCTAAGTAGAATACATTTTTCTTGGAATTTTAAAGCTTGTGAATAAGGGTCAGGCAAGTCACAGCTACCCACATCACATTGTCAAAGAAAACTAAACTACTGGTGAAATTTTTATTCATTATACTTGGACAGCAAACATTCTGATAATAATGACAAAAATTAGAGTGATATTAAACTATGAGGAGAAATAACCAGCAGTCCAGATTGTTTCATGACAAAAAAAAATAGCCATTGGGAGAAAATATTTATTAATTCATATATTTGTTCATTTACTCAGCAGCTTTTTTTGAGGGACTCACCTCTGCTGTGTTAGGTATTGAGATGGGCATTGGGATTCAGCAGATAACAAGGGTATTATGGACCCTTGCTTCCTAGATGACTTAAAATCCCAGCATGTAGAGAAATGTGTATTTCATTTTCATGAGTAGTAAAGAGGCAGCAGTGATGAAGCTTCAAATTTTAAATTTAAATAGGCCTTAGAGATCATCTAGTCTAATTTCCTCATTTAATGAACAGGAAAAAGGGAACGAGCTCCATTCATTTTCCCAAGGTCTCATAGGTTGTTAGTGAATGAACATAGAGCACATTTCTTTCTTCCAACTCTCAAAAGGGTTGTTTTTGTTATATCACTGTGGCCTCTTTAATCAACTGAGTACATTGGACCCCTTTTATGAATACATTTTAGACATTGAAAATAGTGACATGGCCTCTGAATTCATAGATCTAATGACTTGAAATGCCATTTTTGTTCATGTAACTTCAAAAACTAACAATACTTAAAAAAAATTTAGACTAGGTTGGTCCACTATGTTCAGCATAGTGTACCTATACACAAAGTTGAAAACAATTTTATCAGACATGAATGAGCACCTGAATCGAAATATATATTAAATATTACCTTTTAATCTACAACAGTTTTTTCCGAAAGTTATTTTCTGGACTACTCAGTTCTGTTAGCACTTTCCCATTTTTCTCACTGCTTTAGTTATTAAAATAAAATGTTAGTTTTATATTTATTTCCATAATGAATTAGCAATTTATGATATTAAAAGAAAATTAAATAATTACTATAAACAGCATAAAATTAAGAAGTAATACATGTGTGTAATATTAGTTGTAAATCTATGATACTTTTCTCAACATTTGTTTACAGAATCACAAAGTTCTATTAATACCTTCCGAGCTAAATTCTTATTGTTTTTACTTTTCTAAAAAGTAAACATTAAAACATTTTTATGATCATTTTACAGTATATAAATGAAACAAAATAGAAGTACCTTATCTATATTATCAAAAGCCATTGTTTATTCTAATAATATTTGCAAAAGTTGAATATGTCAAACTGAATGCTGAACCAGTTTTCCAATCCTTGTTTGCTGTGAAGAAAGTCCCAGTATTTTTACAGAAATTAACAACTCATAAATCAGAGAAGAAAAATACATAAAGTCTTACATTGAAGAGAAATGTTAAATTGTTGGAACAGTAATAGCTCTAGCTATTCAGCAGTAGAATTATCTTCCTAGTACATATTTAAGTGAGGAGTTCTAATGATGTGTGCATTTTGTTTCGTGGAAACGTTCGCACTTTGCTAAAACACAGAAAATATAATGGCCCATCCTCATTTCTATCAAGAGAATGTAAAGTTGCAATATTTGGCCTGCATTCATATTCCAAACAGCATAGTTTAAAAGGTAAGTGCCCAAAGTTAACTGGAAGAATTGAAAAAAAAGTCTAAATTTAACTAGCTTTTGTACCACGGTGATAGCTGCTAAGGACATTTTAAATAGTGAGAGAGGTAAATGTTCTTTGTACTGCAATCCTTAGTGAAATCTGAAGAAGTGGACTTACAATAATAATTACAATAATAAAATGAAGTGGAGTTACAATAATAATTACAATAATAGAATGAAAGCAAGGGCTGTGCTTTCCAGAATAAAATATACAGGCAGAGCAAAATGTAATAAATAGAAACTAGGATTTTAGCTCAAAATATAAAATTTATGTGAGCAGAGATAACAAATTATTTATACTTTGGCTTTGTATACATCAATAAATAATCCATTCTTTGGTCATATCCTCATGACCACTTATTTTGGAAAAAAATGGGTCTTTTCTGGTGATTTAATTATTGAAACAATAAAGGAAAATATTACAATGTCATCATGTTTGACAAAAAAATTTGAACAATGCATTATTGAGAATTCTCATTTTCTATATCTCTCACTAGCCACTTGAGACTTCTCTCATCTTCATCTCTTTCTGTTTGTTCTCTTTTGGCAGATCCAGGAAACTCTGAACAATTTTTAGAGAAACTTTTTTTCTGTGCACACATCAAAGTGGCAACTTTTTAATGATCCGTAAGTTAGAGAAAGCCAGATAGTTTCTTTGGCCTTTGTGAAACTATTAAAAGAAAGCAGGGGATATTTTATTTCTTTTCTTAATTGCCTTCCCAAGTTCCCAAGGTAAGCAAAAGAAATTATATATCAAAAAAAAAAAAAGAGAGAGAGAGAATTGTCAAAAGCTGTTTGCTGTGGTAGAGATGTTTTTCACTTTCTAAAATGTATTTATAAAAGTATTATACCACATATGGCTTCACGTAACAAGGAATAGAGCAATGAAAAAAAATTAAATACATTAATTTAAGTGAAAGATAGTATGGTAGAGCAGGAAAAGCATGAGAATTTTCTTGAAGGAGTGATTCTTAGCTTTTGAGGTGTTTGGTTTTCTTCTTTTCAAAGGAAGCATTGTAAAGTCAGTTAAGCTAGTTTATGTAAAGCTTCTGCTAGTTTCCTTTGTGGATTTTTTGACAAAGTCACACCATTTTGACTGATTTACTTCCTTAACTATCTACTAATTTCTTGCCACTAAAAAGAATGTGTGGGTATGTGTTTTAAGCAGAGCTAAGAATAATCGAGATAAGATAACATATTTTCCATTTCAGGAAAAGGGATGATGTATTTTCTATTAAAATTTTATCCTAGGCCTTAAATTTTTTCTAGCTGTGAAGAGGTAGAAGGATGCAGAATAAAGAGAATTGGTGGAGTTTTGAGCTTAAAATTTGGATGTAGCACTTACTATCTGGGTGATCCAGGACAATTAGATTCTCTAAAACTTACCTTTCTCACCTCTATGTAAGTATGAAAAGCCATGAGAATTATGGAGTCCAGTCCCTGGTGCATAGATACATGCTTCCAATTGAGGATAGCAACAATTACTGACAAAATAGATTGCTAATAAGTATATTATTAATATTTTTTGATCTTTGGTGCTACATAACAAACCACAAAACCTAAGGGATCAAAACAACCATGAGCCTAGGCTTCTGCTGACCTGGGTCAGCCTTGTTGGTCTTGCTCATTGTCTACAACCATGTGGTAAGTTACTTGGGGACCAACCAGTTAGAAGGGTGTCATCTGGGAAAACTTAATTTTTGCTCCACAGGATTTTTTATCAGCAAGCTAGTCCAGTCTTGCTATCATGGTGGAGGGTAGAATTCTAAGCAACTGAGGTGGTGTGCAAAGGACCTTGTGGTCCTAGGCAATGGATCATCACAAAGTTACTTTCATCTCCTTCTCTTGGCCAAAAGAAGACAAAGGCCAGCCAGAGCTTAAACGGCGGGGGCAAATGGATCACTTATTGTTGTGAGAATGGGCAAAATCATAATGAAATGACAAAAAGGTGCCAGGAAAATTTTCACTTGGGTCCTTAATGCATTTAGTCTTCTACTCTTTGAATGCTAAATTAAGTTAAAATCTAGCAGTGTTTTATCTGAAAGCAGACACTTTTCAATAAAGATACTGAGAATGAACTAGATTCCATATCAAAAATATTCCATATCACAAGGAATTATTAAAAAATAGATGAAAAAGAAAATAAAATAATGGAAATGAAGTTCTTTGTGGGACAAAATACATTTTCGTAGACACTTTTTTTTTTTTCTGCTGTATGTGGGCCTCTCACTGTTGTGGACTCTCCTGTTGCGGAGCACAGGCTCCGGACGCGCAGGCTCAGTGGCCATGGCTCACGGGCCCAGTCGCTCCGCAGCATGTGGGATCTTCCCGGACCGGGGCACGAACCCGTGTTCCCTGCACCCTGCATCGGCAGGCGGATTCTCAACCACTGCTCCACCAGGGAAGCCCAGTAGATACTTTTAAATATTTAAATCATAATTTGATAAACATTTTAGGTAGTATCAATGGCGTCAAGAGAAAAGCAAATTGAAATTAAAACTACTCAGTAGTTTCTTTCAATAATTTGTTCTTCTAGCTCAAGACTAAATATGCAGGGGTGGCTATGATTTAGCTTTCTTAAAATTATGTATCACCCAGTTTTTCTTGTTCTACTATAGTTATTGGGTTCTATTTTTTCTAATATGTATCAGCTTAACATTTAAGAAACAGAGATCATTATAAATATTTCTCAACTATAAGACCAGTATACTATTTTTGAACAGAATAAAGAAACGGTTTATGTGTGTATATATATATATATATATATATATATATATATATATATATATATATATATATATATTAGAATTGGCCTAATGAGAAGCCACATGAATGGCCACATGAGAAGCTGATGATGTAGAGGCACCAAATAGGACTGACTGAAGATGGCTGGTTGAGAAGTCTATTAGTAGTTGTTAGACTAATCTTACTGTAGGTCTGCACTCAAAGTTCTGGTGATTGGTCTGCTGTCATTGTTGGTCAATAGGGGGTAGAGTCAGGAATAAGAGATGGGCATGGTGTGGAGGAGAGAAAGAACAAGGTGGAACCTGCTGACAACACAGGGATCTGCCCCCACACAACCACACAGCAATGGCAACATGACTGTTTCACATCCTCATTCTAAACCTCATGCAAATCCTCTTTTAACCAACTCCAACCTGGAATCTTACAGATGATGGGATTCTGGGAAACATACTTCCAAATCAACTAAGTCCATTTGTCAATGTTACCTCTGTTCCTAATTCCCTTAATTGTTTTTCCTTTTTACATTTTAAACATAAATAAGTAAATAAATAAAACATTAAAATTGATTTGTTTTGGCATACAGTTCTATGAATTTTACCACAAGTATAGATTTGTGTAACTACCACCAAAGAGGAAAGAGGATATTTTCATCACTCCAGAAAACTTCTTCACAGATACATAATCCCCTAGCCACATACTTGCCCAAACATGAACCTCTGACAAAAACTAAAACCACACTGAGACTGGATTCTTTCCCTCAGCATAATGCCTTTGATATCCATCCAACTTACATTGGACTATCAATATTTGCTTCATTTTATTGCTGATTCATATTCCACTGTGTATCCATGTACTAGTCGAAGCATATTTTGGTTGTTCCAAATATGGGCTATTATGAATAGACCCACTGTATACATTTGTGTATAGGTTTTTGTTTGAATATAACTTCTTTTCTAGGGTAAATACCTAGAAGTAGATCGTTGTACCATATGATAGGTGTATACAGAACACTGGAAGAAATTGCTAATGTTTTTCTAAAGGGTTGTACCATTTTGCATTCCCAGCAGCATTGTGTGAGGGCTTCAGCTGCCCTGCAGTTTCACCAGCTTTGGATTACTGGAATTTTTATTTTAGCTACTCTAATAAGTATACAATGACATCCCATTAAAGTTGTAATTTGCAGTTGCTGTTCTTTTCATGTGCCTATTTATTATCTGTATATCCTACTAAAGTTATTCTTCAACTCTTTTGTCCATCTTTGGATTGGATTGTTTCCTTTTACTTGAATTTTGAGCATTATTTATACATTCTGCATATAAGTCCTTTGTAGGTAAATGCTTTGCAAACATTTATCCAAGTCCAAGATTTATTTGTCTTTACATTCTATTAACAGTGTCTTTTGAAATGAAATTTAAAAATTCAATGAAATCCAGTAGATCTTTTTTTATATTTTTTATTTTTATGGATTGTGCTCTTAGTGTTAGGTCTAAAAACTTTTTGTCTAAGCACAGGTCAAGAAGATTATCTCCTCTATTTTATTTTCCTCTAAAATTTTTATAATTTTAGATTTTACATTTGGATCTATGACCTAATTTTTTTATATTTATATAAACATATATATCTCTCAATATATTTGACAACACATTTCCTCAGCTTTTGTTTATCTGAGAAAGTTTTTATTTCTTTTCCTGAAGAATATTTTCTATAGACATAAAATCTGGTTCTCAGATTTTTTCAACACTTGGAAGATTTCAGGGCAGTATCTTCTTTCTTGTATGGTTTCTAATGAGAAGTCTGTTGTAATTCTTGTTCTTATTTATCTGTTAAGCGTCCTCTTCCCTCCCATCTCTGGCTGCCTTCAAGGTTTTCTGCATGTAAATTTGTCTTCAGTACTTTAACTATAATATACCTGGAGGTAGTTTTTTGTTTATTTGTTTTGTTTTAGTATTTATTCTGTTTTGTATGATCTGTGCTGTTTGAATCTGTGGTTTGTTGTCTGTAAAAATTTTTGCAAAGGTTATGGTAATTTTTTTATTTAAATAGTTTTCCTTCTAGAATCTCTCTTTCTTCTCCTTTTGGCATTGCAAAGATGTTAATGTTCCATTTTATTTTATCCTACATTTCTTGGTTGTCTTATTTTGTGTTTTTGACTTTTTTTTCTCTTTACATTTCAATGTGAGTAACTTTGACCAATCTTCAAGTTCACTGCATCAAACCTCTGCATGAGCTTGTTGAAAGTATTATAAATTTTTGCCACTCTGTTTTAATTTCTACCATTTCCTTTTGGTTATTTTCTATGTTTTCTGTCTTCTAATGATAATACTCATATAGTCCTGCAAGTTGTCTGCCTTTAACTATTTTAAATTCCCTGTCAGATAGATAGTTTTTAGTGCTCACGTCATATCTGAATATGGCTCTGATCATTATTTTGTCTTCTTATATTGTACATTTCTTGCCTTTTAGCATGTTTGCAATTTTTCTTTTTTGAAAACTGAGTATGTTGCTCAGAGGTGTAGATACCTTAGTAGATAGGACTTTACTGTGGGAGTTTTTGTTAATCTACCTAGTGCTTGAGCTGAGTTTGTTGTTGGTATGGAAACCACAGCTTTCAAACTTCTCTAGTTAATCTTGTTTCCAGAGCCCTTCCAGTTTTGGGGCTTCCCTTTTCTCCATGAAAGTCTACTTTTTGCAGGTCTCCTGGTTATAATCTACTGTTATTAGTGGACATTTATAAACATGGTTATAGGATGTAGGAAGGGCATTCTTTAATCTCCTGCTTAAGTCTTAGTCTTCAGAATACACAGTGGAGCTGTATCATGAGGGTCTGACCCTCACAAGTGCTCCTGCTTGCCTTCAGGGCTAAGACTTTCCACTGGCACCCTAATCCCATTCTGGGTTGCAGCAGCAATAACTATTCCTCCAGTATTCCCAGTGCCTGTCCTTTAGGTCCTCTTTTCTGTAGATTATGGCTTTTTTGCATCCTTCAGTAAGACTGGAGGCTGGGGCTGTACTGAGTTCACATCCCCTAATTGCAATGAAGTTTCACCATTATATTTGTTGATTTTCTTTCCCTTGCAGGTTGGACCTTTTGTTTGATAAGGGAAAGGTTTCTATGTATTCATTCATCCTCTACATGGCCTATGGGCACTTCCTGCACCATGGACAGTGGGCACTTTCTGTAGGGCCAAGTTTTGAGAGGTTTCTGGGGTTCCTGTAGGAAAGATCTGCAAAAATGCCCCTATGTCCCAATTGCTTCTCATTCTCTTGCTGGCCCATATTCAGCCTCCAGCAATTTGTCAGAATTTCCAATTTAATCCTCTTATTGGCTTATGTGGAGTCCTGTGGCTTCTGCCCAGGAAATAAATTCTTGGATCCTGTATCTCCCTGCAGGTGTCTGAATGATGGTGATTGGTCCCAAGACCTCAGGGTTTATGAAAAGTCATTAATTTTTGGTTTGTTCATGTTTTTACTATTGTTTTGGTGGAATGATGGCTTTTTATCTCTTTACTTACTTAAACTGTAACTGGGAGTTTGAAAGATTTTTATTTTTTAATTTATAATCTCACTTGCTAGGTAAGTTCTTTGATATGTTATTTACTATAATTCATAAAACAGACAAGATCTATGCCTTCATGCAGCATAAGGAAAAGAAAAAAATAGATTGAAGAAATTAATAGATCCTTGCTTACAAACATATAACATGGTACATATATTAAAGATACATCAGTTCCTTTTGTGCATTTCAAATATTGGAATATTTTGGAGTCCTGTAAATTTTTGAATAACAGAAAATAGATGTGAATTTTTGCAGCACTGATCTCTTAAATATAAAGTTCTAAAAAAAAGGTATAGCTGAGATAAGAGTTCTTCAGTAAAATATTAGATTGTTGATACCAACATAGGCAGACAATTTTTTTAGCAGTAGTCAGCATTTTTGTAACACCCTATCACCAAAGAAACTAATTGCATTCTAATTTTCCTTTAAAATTCACTAAATAAGGGACATCCCTGGTGGCGCAGTTGTTGAGACGGGGATGCAGGGGACACGGGTTCGTGCCCCAATGCAGGGGACATGGGTTCGTGTCCCGGTCCGGGAAGATCCCACATGCCATGGAGCGGCTGGACCCGTGAGCCATGGCCACTGAGCCTGTGCATCTGGAGCCTGTGCTCCGCAACGGGAGAGGCCACAACAGTGAGAGGCCCGCATACCGCAAAAAAAAAAAAAAAAAAAAAAATTCACTAAACAACATTTTCTTTACAAGCTTGGGCAACTTTTCAAAACCCATTGACGACTCAGAGACTAGGAGCTCACTAATTTCCACTGTTCTGTTTTGGTATATTTTGGTTATCATTTAATTCTTAATAATTCCAGAAACTACTATCTTTTCTTTACATAGATTAAAATTTACCAAGGGAAAGGATTTCCTAAATGGTTTTGTTTTTTCCCCACAATATCTTTTACAGAGATTTATAATTTCAAATGGTGAGTTTTTAGCAATCTGAGCCACATTATGTGCCATAGATTTCTGCCGCCATAACTTTATTAACATAATTTAGTACTGTCAATAATCTACTCCTGCCAGAGGACAGGAATTGCTTTACTAAAAGAACACATCACATGCACTCACAAATGAATCTTATTGAAGAAGAAAACATAATACTTTTCCATGAGGAAAAAACAATACTTAATTTCCTTAACGTCAAGTAGAATAAAACACTGCTGAAAAACTAACTCTACTGTAAAATGCATGATAATTCTTTGCCTTGGGTGATATTATGGACTGAATTGTGCTCCCCCATCTCATTCATATTGTGAAGTATTAATTCCTAGTACCTCATAATATGACTGTATTTGGAGTTCTGGCCTTTAAAATGGTAATTAAAGTTACATAAGATCATTAGGGTGGGTCCCAATCCACTGTGATTTGCCTTCTTATAAAAAGAGATTAGAGGGGCTTCCCTGGTGGTGCGGTGGTTGAGAGTCCGCCTGCCGATGCAGGGGACACGGGTTCATGCCCTGGTCTGGGAAGATCCCACATGCCGCGGAGCAGCTGGGCCCGTGAGCCATGGCCGCTGAGCCTGCGCGTCCGGAGCCTGTGCTCCGCAGCAGGAGAGGCCACAACAGTGAGAGGCCCGCGTACCACAAAAAAACAAAAACAAACAAACAAAAAAAGAGATTAGGACACAAACACATACAGTGGAAAGACCATGTGAAGACAGAGAAAAGATGGCCATCTACGAGCCATGTAGAGCGGCCCCAAAATAAACCCAACCCCACCTATGTCTTGATCTTGGATTTTTAGCCTCCCAGAACTGTGAGAAAACAAATTTCTGTTATTTAAGCCACCAAGTCTATAGTACTCTGTTATGACAGCCTTAGTAAACTAACACAGATGATTGCAGATAACTAGTTTTGAAATTATAATACAGAATATGAATGAGGTCCATCTAAATGCCACTGGAAACAATCATCAGTCCCATTAATTTTATGAAGATAATTAAGAACAAATCAAAGAATAGGAATAATAAGATATCCTTACAAATACAGAAATAGGAAACCTGAATGGAACTAAGGAAATCATAGCCTGTTGATGAGTGAAGTTCAAAAGCTATCATCTTTTTCTTTCACTTTCAAAATTTGTATATTCTTGGTGTTGACATTAGGGTACTAAATCAGTTTGATTGATTATTCCTTATGAGGGAGACTATAGTCTATTTAGAAAAGCAGTGGAGATAAGTGTGTGGACAAGGAGATTTCACAATTCTCCTCTGTGTTGACATGTTTAGATGTTGTTACCAAATGATGTTATACTATTTCACTGGAATCTAGATATGGTCCCCAGTTTCCTTCTGACCATAGTGTTCCATACTACCAATAGCTATTGGTAAGATTCACTTAATTCAGTCACTAAGGAGATGATTATTTGAAGAATACCATGTGTCAGGCAATGCTATAGGCACCAAGGGAAGTAGCAGGTGGAAAGGAGTCAAGTAGGTGGCCTGCAAAATCCATTCATTTATCTTTGCCATGCAGATGCTCAGAGAGAAGGCAGCTGGCAGCTTAATGTCATTATAAACACACTGGTAACTGATCTTATGGTTAATAGACTAACAGTATTTGCTAGGAGGAGTATCTTTATGTAAAAATATTTCTAATGAGTTGTTTCTGCTACATTGCTACATTGCTACAGCAAACCAACATAGGACCTATGGGGCATGGATCCCTGAGAAATTTCCTGGAAGTTCTAACCAAGCATAAAATGGAGATTTTTTAACCTAAAATGCTGTGTGATGTGTCCCAGGTCATGCCCTGGGACAGAGAGCACATGTCCAACAGAAAAATCCTGGTGGACCACATTTGTGTCCTTGATATCTAAACTTTGCCTGCATTTCTTGACTCTGTATCTTTGAAATGATGAATGTTCCTTGAGACTGGTACAGCTTCCAATGTGTGAGTCTGATTTGATAGATCTATGCATTGTGTTAGCTCAATGATGTACAAAACAATAACACTTACACTGATGGATCATGTACTTTGGTGGATGAAGATGAAGCAAATCAGTCATCTGAGTAACAATGTGGGGCTAGTGAACAGGTGACCTTCATGGCCATGCACATGAAATGTGTAACAATTAGAGTTATTTCTTATGTATAAATCTGCAAATCTGAATGCAGTCTTTTTGAGCTACCATTATAATTACAGTTCCTCAATTTCTCATCTGAAGAACTTGGGGCAAGGCATGGCTTGGAACTCAGACATTTTTCAGATTTTTAGAAAGTAGTTTTGAAGGTAATATCTTCATGCTCAAAAATTTTAATATTTATTAAATAAAATGTATGAATACACATGAAAACTATCACAATACAGATTATAATATGTTGCTTCCCATCAGTACAGAGTATGCCACCAAATGAGCTAAAGAACAACTCAGTTTTCAGAGGATTTGGGCTTATACCATTATAGGTAAGGATTTGTACAACTGCATTATCCTTATTATTAGCTCTCTATATTTTAAAATGAATAATTTTTCAAAGAATTTTTTATTTTTTGTTTTAAATTAAACTGATTGTTTTCCCTGCCTGATATGGATCTGTCATCTAGGGATTTCTTGTATTATCTTCTGCATTTAATTAAGTGCATTGATTCATTGAGTCCATGGCTTCTTCTATTTTTTTTTTTCAAATTTGCTCTAACAAATTTATCTTCAAAATGGATATGTGGGAATATATTTAGACGCTCTGGTAAAATAAAAAAAAATGTTTACATTTTATAGACCTAAATCATAATTTGGGTAAAAAAGTTCTAGCATCAAAATAATTTTTCATCAGAATTTTGAAGATATTTTTCAATTGAACTTTGAACCTAGTGTTGCTGATGGGTTCAGTGTTGACAATCGAGATTTTATTTCATTGCCAATAACCTAATTCTTCTTTTGGAAGCCCTTAGTATCTTCTCCTTAACTTTTATTTTTTTGAAATTTCAACATGACGTTTCAAGGTGATAGCTTTTTTTTATTTATCTTGTTTGTTACCTGGCAGGGCACTTAACTACAAATACTTTTACCTAGATATAAGATTTGGGAAATTTTTTAATTACTCCTTTTGTTACCAAACCCAACTTGGGTCTGGTTGCTGTGCATTGTAATGCCAATCTACTGACACTGGATAGTGGTGAAGAAAAGTGCAATGTTTATTGCAGACACCAAGCAAGGAGTCCAGGTAGCTTGTATTTAAAAGACCTGAACTCCCCATAGGCTTTCAGGGAAACATTTTTAAAGACAGTGTGAGGGAGGCGGGCTGTGTGATCAGCTAGTGGACATTCTTCTGATTGGTTGGTGGTGAGGTAATTGGGAGTCAACATGATCAACTTTCTGGCTCCAACTACTCTGGGGTCTACATGCCTGTGGGCAGCATACAGTTAACTTTTTCACCTGGTGGGGGTTTCAGTATCTGCAAAACAGCTCAAAGGACATGGCTCAGAATATTATCTGTAGCCCTTGGGGAGGAACTAAAGATCGTTAACTTTGTTTAATGGCTAAACTATTTTAATTTTGTCTTATTTGACTATCTTCCATTTTTTCTGCATTTTCTCTCTCCTCTGATTAAATTTATTCTTTGGAACTCAGGGAAGACCTAGGAGGATAGAGTTTTTATACAGACAAGAGGCAGAAAGAGGACATTGGGGAGTGTCTCTTCCAGGAAGTCTCCATAGAATCCTGCTTGGTTACACTTTGATGTCATTCTTCATCTATGTTTTCTGTTCCCTCTTTTTAATAAAGAGATTTTGTCATCCTAGTTTAATCTTATGTATTTCTTAAAGTTTCACACATCATTTTCATTTTTGTCTTTTTGGGAAATTATTTTATAGGAAATTATTTAATTCTAACATTTTTTGTTTAATTGCAGGTTTGCAGGTTTTTAAAAAACTTGGCTTTATTTTCAAATGACTTCTTTATATAACCCTATTATTTTAAAAAAATTGAGTGCTTCTTAGGAGTCAAGTATTATTTTGAGATATAAGTGACATATAACATTGTGTAAGTTTAATGTGTACAACCTGTTGATTTGATACATTTATACATTGCAGTATGATTACTGCCATAGCATTAGTTAACAATCTATCACATCACATAATTACCATTTCTTTTTTGTGGCCAGAACATTTAAGATCTAGGCTCTAAGCAAATTTGAAGTATATGAGACAGTATTATTAAACACAATGTTGTTTAATAGATCTCCAGAACCTATCTTCTACCTTCAAGTTTATACCCTTTGACTGACATCTCTCCATTTCTTTCATCCTCTGCCCTTGGTAACCACCATTCTATTCGTGGTTTCTACAAGTCTGGCTATTTTAGATTTCTCATATAAGTGATATCATATAGTAATTTTCTTTCTCTGTTTGACTTATCTCACTTAGCATAATGCTCTCCAAGTCCATTCATGTTGATGCAAATGGCAGGATTTCCTTCTTTCTCGTGGCTGAATAATATTCCTTTGTGTGTCTGTATATCCTTTGTGTGTGTATGTATATCTATATCTCACATCTTCTTTATCCATTCATTTCTTGACAGAAACTTCAGTTGTTTCCATACCTTGACCATTGTGAATAATGCTACAATAAACATGAGAGTGGTGCAGATATCTTTTTGATACTGTTTTTATTTCCTTAGAATATATACCCAGAAATGGGATTGCTGGATCATACAGTAGTTCTATTTTTAATTCTTTGAGGAACTTCTAAACTGTTTTCCATAGTTGCTGTACCAATTTACATTCCCACCAGCAGTGCTCAAGTGTTCCCTTTCTCCATATCTTTGCCAATACTTGTTATCATTGTCTTTCTCATAACAGCCATTTTAACAAGTATGAGGCAGTATCTCATTGTGGTTTTGACTTGCATTTCCCCAGTGATTAGCTATATTGAGCATTCTTCCATGTACCTATTGGCTATTTGGATGTCTTCTTCAGAAAAACATCTATTCAGTTCCTCTGCCCATTTTTTTAATCAATTTTTTTCTTGCTATTGAATTATATGAGTTTATATATTTTGTATATCAACCCTTTATCAGGTATATGGTTTGCAAGTATTGTCCCATTCCATATGTTGCCTTTCCATTTTGTTGACTGTTTTGTTGTGCATAATCTTTAACCTATTATTTTTTGAGGATAAAATATCTTCTCATATATCTCTTAGAATATAAATTAAACTACAGAAGGTCCCTGACTTCCAATAGTTTAACTTAGGGTTTTTGACTTTACGATGGTGAAAAAGTAATACACATTCAATAGAAACCATACTGAGAATTTTGAATTTTGATTGTCTCCTGGATTAGTGATGTGTGGCTCAGTTCTCTCTGGTGAAGCTGGACAGCAACAGTGACCTGCAGCTCCCGATCAGCCACACCATTCCGAGGTGATACACTTACAACCATTCTGCCCCCTTACAATTATTCTCTTTCCATTTAGTACAGTATTCAATAAATTATATGAGATAATAAACACTTTATTATAAAATAGGCTTTGTGTTAGATGATGTTGCCCAACTGTAAGTGTTCTGAGCGCCCTTAAGGTAGGCTAGGCTAAGCTATAATGTTTAGTAGGTTAGGTGTGTTAAATGCATTTTGATGTAAAATATTTTTAATTTACAATGGGTTTATTGGGATGTAACCCCATTGTAAGTTGAAGACCAGTAATTTGAAAGTTTGCTCCTGTTTCCTGAATTATTACTGTTTCCTTCAGCATTGATTATGCTGTTTATTAATCTTGGGTTTTTTCCTTCCATGCAGTGCATTTTATTACAATGTTTTATGGATTTGCTTCTTGTTTACGGCTGGTAAAGCCAGTATCTGCTCCCAGTCAACTCTTGCAATACTCAGGTTCTCATGCACAACATTCGGTTTGTTATATCCTGTCAAGATTCTTCAACTGATGGCTGATCACCCTTTATAAATGAGTACAAATAAAAGACTCACTACAGTACAAACAAGGGAAAAAGCCATGGTCCCCTATGCTGCAGTGTGTCCTGGAGCCACAATTGCAAATCATGACCTTCTTCTTCTACAGTCCATCTTACATCCCCCAACCCAAGGCCAGCACTTCCACTGGCCCATGGCTCTGCTCAGTGGGATAACCCCAATCTCCATGTGAATCCTCTTTACATTGCCCTTGTCAGGCTGAAGTTTTCAATTGTAGTAATTAAATAATTGTAAAATTCCCCCATTTACAATTATTACCAGAAATGCAATATCCAGGAAATCCTTGAGTTCTAGACACACTCCTCCTTGGTCTCTTTATCAGTAGCACTTCTGTCACCTTACGATAATCATGCTCTGATATCTCTGCAAGGATAATTAATTCTCTATGTGCTTGGCTTACAAACATGAGGAACCAAAAATGACCAGGCAGTAATTGTAGCTTTACAATGAGAAGAACCACTGTTGAATTTCCTCATACAAGCAACCCTCGCTTAGGGACAGAAGTTGCTAGCAGGCCAAAATTGCAGGCACCAGAAGGACAAATTCTCCTAGTGCATTACTAGAATTAATGATGAGAGAAACCATTCTTACTTTCACACCTTGGTCTCCAAGCTTATATATTCTGTCTATTGCACCATAGCATTACACAGTTGCTAGTGGAAAAATATATACAATTACTTAAAAGACAGTCCTATAATCCAATAGAATATTCCCCGAAGCTGATCCCTTAACTAAGCTTTTAAAAGACTCTTTCAATGCTTTGTAAGAATAGCAACTTCTGAATAATGTAAAGAATTGCAATTTTTCAGTGAATGTGACTCATAAGACTTCAGCTCTCTGATCTTCATCATTTTGGGTAATATGGGTCAATCAACATCTTTGTTGTCTGCCCATCTATCTCATTCTTAGGAATATCATGGTCTGTCATATTTCAGAGCAATCACTTGAGAATAAGACTTTTTGTGGTCTTCAGAGAAGCAGGGGCCTGATATCTACCAGCAAAGTGGATGGGACGTTTCAAAAGTTAGGGGCTCTGGGGTTTCAAGCATATCCAGGGATTTAGGTCCTACTAATTCCTCATCAAAACCAGCATTTTAGTGAAGGAGAGTATTATTTTTCTACTGCTGCAAACAAGATACCACAAATTTATGAACTGAAAACAACACCCATTTATTAACTCTATAGGTCAGAAATCTGGGCAGGTCTAACTGCATTCTCTGCTCAGGTTTTCACAATATTAAAATCAAGGTGTCAACTAGGCTGTGCTATCATCTGAAGATAACTTTCCTCTTTCAGGCACATGTGGTTCTGACAGAATTCAGTTCCTTGACATTGTGGCTTGAGGTATTGATTCCTTGCTGGATGGCAGCTGGTAGCAGAGCTCAGCTCAAAGAGGCCTGTCACATTTCTTGAAGAATGTGGACTTTTCATCTTCAAGGACAGCAATGGCTAACCTCCTTTGTGTTGAATACTTCTCTTGCTTTAAATGTCTTTTACTGGGAAGAATTGTCTCATTGAGGGGTCACCTGATTAGGCCAGGCTTACTAAGAATAATCTCTTTTTTTAAGATCAACTTGCTTAGAACATTAAAAACATTTGCAAGATGTTTTATAGCAGTACCTAAGTTAGTGTTTGATTGAATACCTGGAAGAATGTGTATGCCTACCAGGAATGGAAATCTTGGGTGTTATCTCAAAATTCTGTCTACCACAAAGAGACTTGCCAGAGGTGTGAATTCAACTTTCTTTGTAATTTATTTTCCTCAAAATGCAATCTTGAAATTGATTTCCACCATAGTCACTCTCCTAAATATAAGAAATGGGATTCTTTCAATACTGTTCATAATAACTATACTGGGTTGAATAGTGTCTCGCCAAAGTTCATGTCCACTTGGGACCTCAGAATGTGACCTAATTTGGAAATAGGGTCTTTGAAGGTATAATTAGTTAAGATGAAATCATATTGGATTAAAGTGGATCCTAATTCAATGACTTGCATCCTTATATGAAGAGAAAACCAGAGAATCTAGGAAAATGCAATGCCAGATCTTTCTTGCCGAGATGTTGATTTCAGACTTAAAGCATCTAGAACTATGAGAGAATTAACTTCTATTGTTTTAAGCCATTTAGTTTGTGGCACTTAAGAAAGTATTACTTAGGAAAGTAATACAGAGGTTTTCTGGCTGTCATAACATGCCCTGAGTTTATAGTTGTTTGACCAACATAGTTACTTTCTTCCATTAGCACTTCAAAGGCAGTAAGCAGCAACAAACCAATATAACTTTCCTCATAGTTAGCACTGCCTTTATGGAGATACTGCATAAACTGGCACACCCTCTTCTACCTATACTTCATCCTACATCAGTGTTTGAGAATCATGTTAATTGCGTGCTATGCAAACCAGGGGATATAACCCCTTCCTGGAAATCCAGGTAAGAGTTGATGTTTCAGCTTGCATCCAAAGACTGTCTGGAGGCATAATCCCTTCTTCCTCTGGGGATTTCAGTCTTTTCCTCTTAAGGCCATCAACTGATTTGATGAGGCCCACCCACGTTATGGGCTTAATCTGCTTTGCTCAAACTCCATTGATTTAAATGTTAATTTCATCTAAAATATTTCATAGAGACATCTGGAATGTTATTTGACAAAATATCTGGGTATCATGGCTTAGCCCTGTTGACATGTAAAATGAACCATCACAACCAACTGTAAGGTTTTTTTTTTTTGCTACATACTAGCAATTCATCCAATTCCAGAAACACATCTTTCTAGGTACCACCTGTATTGCTGAAATAATAATAAGAATAAATATTTTATGCTGTTCACACTTAATAATCACTTTATTAAAAGTTTCATAAAGGATTTTAACATTTCTTTTTAACTTTTAAGCTGTATGTGATGAATCAGGAAATTAAAAAAAAGTACAGTAAAATATTATTAATCTTAGAAGAGCCCTTACAGCTCTTTATTTTAGTCTTTATTTTATAGATGAGGAAACTCTGATAAAGAAAAATATAACTAATAACCAGTTATTAAAAGCTTTACATAATTTTTCTTCTAGTGAAACATTTTTTCTAATCTGACAATGAGCATAATCAGTAACAGTGATCCATTATGAGGTAAAATGGCTAGATGTGCTTTGTTTTACACTTGTATTATGTTTATTATGATTCTTATTACTGCTGTTATGGGATGTGGAATATAATCATGTATGGGTCATAAGAGATGTGTTAAACATTTCCTGACTGATTCTAATAATTTCCTTAGAAGACTTTTCCTCTTGTTTCAGTTTCTTCCATCCTTTGAAAATCACTGATATATTACAGTTTACATAAATATCATAAATCATAATTGATGGAAAGTTTTTTTGTTTCTGTCACATTAACTAAATCTGACTACTATATATCTATTTTAGTTGATTTTCATAACACCAAATATTCAACAAAATTTACTGAGCCCTTAATTCATATTTACAAAAAGAGGGATATTGATTATTTAAAGGATTGACCCTGTCAAAAAGTAAAGAGCAAAAAAGACATTATTACTTATGATAATAATAGTAATAACAAAATAATTATTGTTTAAATACTAATTCTTATACTAATACTAATAATTATAAGTAAAAAACAAAAAATATAAGTTGCATATGGGAAAAATGATCAAATTCAACAGTAAACAAATAATTTCAAATTAAATCCATAAAGTTAAACATGTTTCTCCTATC
Organism: Lagenorhynchus albirostris; assembly: GCF_949774975.1. Taxonomy (NCBI): domain Eukaryota; kingdom Metazoa; phylum Chordata; class Mammalia; order Artiodactyla; family Delphinidae; genus Lagenorhynchus; species Lagenorhynchus albirostris. The sequence continues at coordinate 10,555,192 of NC_083097.1, forward strand.
AGAACTGTAGAAGAAATCCTTAATGTGCAAATGATAGCTTGAATTCATTTTTCCTATATAACAGGTTATTATACAGTCAATTGAAATTAATATTTTATTTACGTTGTTTAGAATTTCACAAAGACAATTTATTTCAGCATACTCATCAAAGTAACTGTATTCATATGTGCTTATTTAAAAATTTTATTTATGCCTTAATGAAATCTTGTGCATAGATTATTTTAATGATTATAAGATGCATATATGCCAAGCTTTATTATTTATGTATATTGGTTTTGATGGCAGCATTCAGTTTGGAGCATCAAACAGTTCTTTTATTTTGAATGAACTATAATGACTAGTATGTTGAGAAGAAAATGAAAGCATATCATACATTGGTTTAAAGACGTCTATGTTATACATGTTACATGGCAGAGAAAGTAAAAGAATGGTTTTAAGCCAGCATCAGATGTGTTATTGAATGTTTTTAAGCAATAAATGTTATATCTTAATGAAACCCTAAGAGATGAAATTACCAGAAATAATTGCCTGTGAAATATTGATAAGGGGATAAGGATCTAAACTTTATTTCAGGCAAGATTAGCATCTTAATTCACATTTTAAAAATTAGCCAAAAACCTGAATTAATTAAGGAAATGATTCCTTTTTTCATTTGAGAGGATTATCAAAAGGGAAATATTATTAATACATTTGAAAGAGATGAAAATAAACAAAGTGGAGTTTATTCCAGGAATGGAAAGCTAGTTCAATATTCAGAGATCAATCAGTATAATCCACCATATTAGCAGTTAAAAGAAGAAAAAACATTGTATGAATTTATGGAGAAAACGCATTTGACAAAATCTAATATGCACTTTAACACTCTGAATAAACAAATATTTGAAGGGAACTTCTTTAACTTGATAAAAAAGGCATCTACAAAATACCCCACACTTAACATCATACTTAATGGTGAAATGCTGAGTGCCATCCTTCCAAGACTGAGAAGAAGGCAATGATGCCCATTCTCATCATTCCTTTTCAAGAAGGTCAGTGAGATAAGGAAGGATAAGAAAATAAAATGCATACATATTGGAAAGAAAGGGCTAAAACTGTCCCTAAATGCATACGACAGTACTGTTTGTGTAGAAAATACCAAGGTATCTACAGAATCTTCTAGAACAAATAAGTGACTTTTGCAAGGTTGTAAGATCAACATACAAAAAAATCACTCCATCTATATGTTTTCATTGAACATTTTAAAACTAAAAACAATATGATTTACAATTGTTTCAAATAAATCTAACAAAACATGTACAAGATCTTACATGTTGAAAACTATAAAATGCTGATGAAAGAAATCAGAAGACCTGAATATATGGAATACTAAGGAATGCTTAGTTTAACTCATTTCTTGTCAAATTCCAGACGAATTTTTGTACATAGAGTTAATTCTAAATTCATATGAAAAGGAAAAATAACTAGAACAATTGAAATAATTTTAAACAGAAAGAAAAAATTTGGGGGGATCACAACAGTATATGCTACTGTGGTAAAAAAAAAATGTGTGATTTTGCATAGGGATACGGAGACACATGGATCAATGGAATGAGAAACAAATCTCCAATAGTAGGCACAACTGTATTTTAAAATAGATATAAAGAAAAATGTGGTCTTTTTTCAAATGTATGGTTGACACAATTGCTCATACATAGGCAAAATAATAATTCATGACATAAGCCTCATGTCTTACACAAAAGTCACTGGAAATTGATTATTAGTATTAATTTTTTTTTTGTGGTATACAGACCTCTCACCGCTGTGGCCTCTCCCGTTGCAGAGCACAGGCTCCAGACACACAGGCCCAGTGGCCATGGCTCACGGGCCCAGCCGCTCTGTGGCATGTGGGATCTTTCCGGACCGGGGCACGAACCTATGTCCCCTGCATCGGCAGGCGGACTTTCAACCACTGCGTCACCAGGGAAGCCCTAGTATTAATTTTCAATCTAGAACTTTAATAGTTTTAGAAGAAACTGTAAGAGAAAATCTATGTGACCTATGATTAAGTTTGTAAATCCATAAAAGAAAAACATTGATAAATTAGACTACCTAGGAAAAAGACACTATTAAGCCCCATAATGGGAGAAAATATTGACCAATCACATATTCAGCAAAGGATTTGTATTCGGAATATTAAAATGGTTCTCTAAGAAAACAAATAATCCAATTAGAAAATTGAATACACATAACCAGAGAGGATATGTTGGTGGGCAAATTAGTATATGAAAAGGTATTCAAAACTGTTAGTCATTAGGGGAATGAAATTGAAGCAAAAATTAGGTATCACCACACACCTACCAGAATGGGTAACATAAATAAATAATAAAGTTACTGTACCAAGTACAAGTGAGGCTGTGAAGTGATGAAATCTCTCACACATTGCTGGTGGAAATATAAATGTGTAGTCAGTCTGAAGAAGATGGCTTCTTATAAAACTAAACATAGAGTTATCATACATCCCAGCAATCTCACTTCAACATATTTACCCTAGAGAAATGAAAACTTATAGTCAGAGAAAAACCAGAATACATATGTTCATATCAGCTTTATTTGTGATAGCCCCAAACTATCAACTTCTTAATATCCTTCAAGGATGAAAGAACAAAGGAACTGTGATTCATTTATACAATAGTATACCACTATTCAGCAATACAAAGGAGTAATTGATTGATACACACAACAATTTGGAAGACTTTCAAAGGCACTATGCTGAATGAGAAGAGTCCATCTCTACAAGTTATACAGTAGATTGTTCCACTTGTATAACATTCCTGAAAAGATAAATAGTGTTGCCAGGGTTTAAACATGGAGAGATGATGTGACTGTAATGGGTTAACACAAAGGAGTTCTTTGGGTTGATGTAATATTGTCTATCCTGATTGTGCTGGTAGCTGCAAGAATCTGTCCCTGATATAAAATATTATAGAATCACACACACAAACACATCAATGAGGACAGGTAAAAAATCGGCCAATGTCAATTTCCTGGATTTCATAATTGTACTGTGGTTGTGTAAGATATTACCATCTGGTGAAGCTGGGTAAAGGGAACCTGAGAATTTTCTCCTCTATTTCTGTGACTTTTAAGTAAGTGTTAAATTATTTCAAAATGAAAAAAATTAAACAGTGCATTCAAACGTAATACATACGTATACTGTGGCAGGAAGAATGGGGGGTAAAAAAGAAATGGAGGATGAATAACTGTGTATGTTCCAAAGATTTCTATATTTTGCCCAAAATGGTACAATATTGTAATATAGCTTTTTTTTTTTAAATTTTTCTTGAACTAATTTTGAGGCCCTGATCAGAGGACCATCAGGTTCCTCTTCTTGAGCAGCTGATTAAACCCACACTCCAGCCATAGCCATTAAATGGGTTCTCATATGCAGGCCATTAGGCGCCTGCCCTAACTGCTGTGGGACCAGGTACCAGACAGCTAGAGATAGACTCTATCCCAGGCAGCCCATACAATTATTCAGATCAGCCAAGTGTTATGGCTGAACTGTGCCCCTGCAAAATTCATATGTTGAAGTTCTAACCCCCAGTGCCTCAGAAAGTCACTATATTTGGAGATAAGTTCTTTAAAAAGATAATTAAGTTAAAATGAAGTTGTTAATGTGAGCTGTAAACCGATATGGCTATGGTCTTTATAAAAAGAGAAAATTAGGACACATATTCATACAGAAGGAAGACAATGTGAAGACACTGGGAGGAGAGGACAACCATGACCTCCTTAGGAGAGAGGCTTCAGGAGAAATAAACCCTGCTAACACCTTGATCTCAGACATCTACCTTCCAGAATTGTGAGAAAATAAATTTTCTTATTTAATCCATGCAACCTGTGGTACTCTGTCAATCCATAGGGAGACCACAAAACCTAGCTAACCCAATTCCACCCGCCATACATGAGCTTCCCCTACACTGGAGGTTTCTTGTAGATACCATATATTTGGACTTTTGCTTGTTTTAATCTACTCTGACAATGTCTTTCTTTTAATTGGTGCCTTTAGACTATTTTCCTTTAAAATGATTATCGATTTAGTTGGATTAACATACCATGTTTGTAAATGTTTTCTATTCATTCCATTTGTTCTTTGTTTCTTTTTTATTCTTCATCTTTTTCTGTCCTCTCTGGTTTCACCTGAGCATTTTATATAATTCCATTTTATCTTCTTTCTTAGCATGTTAAAGCATACTTTTTTATTTTAATATTTTTGTGGTTGCTCTGGAATTTCCAATATACATTTTTACCTAATAGAAATCCATCTTCAAATAACTACAGTTGCCTCACGTGCAATACAGTACCTTAGAACAATCCCAGTTCCTCCTATTTACCCCTTATAATATTGTTGCCATTCTTTTCACTTATTTGTATGCAATAATCATCCAATATTTTTGACTTGTATCACTTTAAATAGACAACAGTTATTTTTAAATTAGTTAAGAGTAAATTTAAAAAATCAAGGTTTTATTTCATATTAATTTATTCCTTCTACACCCTCTTCCATTATATGGATCTGAGTTTTTTTTTTATTTATTTATTTTATTATTTTTTTTATTTTTTTACATCTTTATTAGGGTATAATTGCTTTACAATGGTGTGTTAGTTTCTGTTTTATAACAAAGTGAATCAGTCATACATAAACATATGTTCCCATATGTCTTCCCTGTTGCGTCTCCCTCCCTCCCACCCTCCCCATCCCACCCCTCCAGGCTGTCACAAAGCACCGAGCCAATATCCCTGTGCCATGCAGCTGCTTCCCACTAGCTATCTACCTTACTGCGTTTGTTAGTGTGTATATGCCCATGACTCTCTCTCGCCCTGTCACAGCTCACCCTTCCCCCTCCCCATAACCTCAAGTCCGTTCTCTAAGAGGTCTGCGTATTTATTCCTGCTTTACCCCTAGGTTTTTCATGACATTTTTTTTCTTATATTCCATATATATGTGTTAGCATACGGTATTTGTCTCTCTCTTTCTGACTTACTTCACTCTGTATGACAGACTCTAGGTCTATCCACCTCATTACAAATAGCTCAATTTCGTTTCTTTTTATGGCTGAGTAATATTCCATTGTATATATGTGCCACATCTTCTTTATCCATTCATCAGATGACGGGCATTTAGGTTGTTTCCATCTCTGGGCTATTGTAAATAGAGCTGCAATGAACATTTTGGTACATGTCTCTTTTTGAATTATGGTTTTCTCAGGGTATATGCCCAGTAGTGGGATTGCTGGGTCATATGGTAGTTCTATTTGTAGCTTTTTAAGGAACCTCCATACTGTTCTCCACAGTGGCTGTATCAATTTACATTCCCACCAACAGTGTAAGAGGGTTCCCTTTTCTCCACACCCTCTCCAGCATTTATTGTTTCTAGATTTTTTGATGATGGCCATTCTGACTGGTGTGAGATGATATCTCATTGTAGTTTTGATTTGCATTTCTCTAATGATTAGTGATGTTGAGCATTCTTTCATGTGTTTGTTGGCAGTCTGTATATCTTCTTTGGAGAAATGTCTATTTAGGTCTTCTGCCCATTTTTGGATTGGGTTGTTTGTTTTCTTGTTATTGAGCTGCATGAGCTGCTTGTAAATTTTGGAGATTAATCCTTTGTCGGTTGCTTCATTTGCAAATATTTTCTCCCATTCTGAGGGTTGTCTTTTGGTCTTGTTTATGGTTTCCTTTGCTGTGCAAAAGCTTTGAAGTTTCATTAGGTCCCATTTGTTTATTTTTGTTTTTATTCCCATTACTCTAGGAGGTGGGTCAGAAAGGATCTTGCTTTGATTTATGTCATAGAGTGTTCTGCCTATGTTTTCCTCTAAGAGTTTGATAGTTTCTGGCCTTACATTTAGGTCTTTAATCCATTTTGAGCTTATTTTTGTGTATGGTGTTAGGGAGTGATCTAATCTCATACTTTTACATGTACCTGTCCAGTTTTCCCAGCACCACTTATTGAAGAGGCTGTCCTTTCTCCATTGTACATTACTGCCACCTTTATCAAAGATAAGGTGTCCATATGTGCATGGGTTTATCTCTGGGCTTTCTATCCTGTTCCATTGATCTATCTTTCTGTTTTTGTGCCAGTACCATACCGTCTTGATGACTGTAGCTTTGTAGTATAGTCTGAAGTCAGGGAGCCTGATTCCTCCAGTTCCTTCTTTCGTTCTCAAAATTGCTTTGGCTATTCGGGGTCTTTTGTGTTTCCATACAAATTGCAAAATTTTTTGTTCTAGTTCTGTGAAAAATGCCAGTGGTAGTTTGATAGGGATTGCATTGAATCTATAGATTGCTTTGGGTAGTAGAGTCATTTTCACAATGTTGATTCTTCCAATCCAAGAACATGGTATATCTCTCCATCTATTTATATCATCTTTAATTTCTTTCATCAGTGTCTTATAATTTTCTGCATACAGGTCTTTTGTCTCCTTAGGTAGGTTTATTCCTAGATATTTTATTCTTTTTGTTGCAATGGTAAATGGGAGTGTTTTCTTGATTTCACTTTCAGATTTTTCATCATTAGTGTATAGGAATGCCAGAGATTTCTGTGCATTAATTTTGTATCCTGCCACTTTACCAAATTCATTGATTAGCTCTAGTAGTTTTCGGATAGCATCTTTAGGGTTCTCTATGTATAGGATCATGTCATCTGCAAACAGTGACAGCTTTACTTCTTCTTTTCCAATTTGGATTCCTTTTATTTCCTTTTCTTCTCTGATTGCTGTGGCTAAAACTTCCAAAACAATGTTGAATAATAGTGGTGAGAGTGGGCAACCTTGTCTTGTTCCTGATCTTAGTGGAAATGCTTTCAGTTTTTCACCATTGAGGATGATGTTTGCTGTGGGCTTGTCATATATGGCCTTTATTATGTTGAGGAAAGTTCCCTCTATGCCTACTTTCTGCAGGGTTTTTATCATAAATGGGTGTTGAATTTTGTCAAAAGCTTTCTCTGCATCTATTGAGATGATCATATGGTTTTTCTCCTTCAATTTGTTAATATGGTTTATCACATTGATAGATTTGCGTATATTGAAGAATCCTTGCATTCCTGGAATAAACCCCACTTGATCATGGTGTATGATCCTTTTAATGTGCTGTTGGATTCTGTTTGCTAGTATTTTGTTGAGGATTTTTGCATCTATGTTCATCAGTGATATTGGCCTATAGTTTTCTTTCTTTGTGACATCCTTGTCTGGTTTTGGTATCAAGGTGATGGTGGCCTCGTAGAAGGAGTTAGGGAGTGGTCCTCCCTCTGCTATATTTTGGAAGAGTTTGAGAAGGATAGGTGTTAGCTCTTCTCTATATGTTTGATAGAATTCGCCTGTGAAGCCATCTGGTCCTGGGCTTTTCTTTGTTGGAAGATTTTTAATCACAGTTTCAATTTCAGTGCTTGTGATTGGTCTGTTCATATTTTCTATTTCTTCCTGATTCAGTCTTGGCAGCTTGTGCATTTCTAAGAATTTGTCCATTTCTTCTAGATTGTCCATTTTATTGGCATAGAGTTGCTTGTAGTAATCTCTCATGATCTCTTTTATCTCTGCAGTGTCAGTTGTTACCTCTCCTTTTTCATTTCTAATTCTATTGATTTGAGTCTTCTCCCTTTTTTTCTTGATGAGTCTGGCTAGTGGTTTATCTATTTTGTTTATCTTCTCAAAGAACCAGCTTTTAGTTTTATTGATCTTTGCTATTGTTTCCTTCATTTCTTTTTCATTTATTTCTGATCTGATTTTTATGATTTCTTTCCTTCTGCTAGCTTTGGGGTTTTTTTGTTCTTCTTTCTCTAATTGCTTGAGGTGCAAGGTTAGGTTGTTTATTCGAGATGATTCCTGCTTCTTAAGGTGGGCTTGTATTGCTATAAACTTCCCCCTTAGAACTGCTTTTGCTGCATCCCACAGGTTTTGGGTCGTTGTATCTCCATTGTCATTTGTTTCTAGGTATTTTTTGATTTCCTCTTTGATTTCTTCAGTGATCTCTTCATTATTAAGTAGTGTATTGTTTAGCCTCCATGTGTTTGTATTTTTTACAGATCTTTTCCTGTAATTGATATCTAGTCTCATGGCGTTGTGGTCAGAAAAGATACTTGATACAATTTCAATTTTCTTAAATTTACCAAGGCTTGATTTGTGACCTAAGATATGATCTATCCTGGAGAATGTTCCATGAGCACTTGAGAAAAATGTGTATTCTGTTGTTTTTGGATGGAGTGTCCTATAAATATCCATTAAGTCCATCTTGTTTAATGTATCATTTAAAGCTTGTGTTTCCTTATTTATTTTCATTTTGGATGATCTGTCCATGGGTGAAAGTGGGGTGTTTAAGTCCCCTACTATGAATGTGTTACTGTCGATTTCCCCTTTTATGGCTGTTAGTATTTGCCTAATGTATTGAGGTGCTCCTATGTTGGGTGCATAAATATTTACAATTGTTATATCTTCTTCTTGGATCGATCCCTTGATCATTATGTAGTGTCCTTCTTTGTCTCTTTTAATAGTCCTTATTTTAAAGTCTATTTTGTCTGATATGAGAATTGCTACTCCAGCTTTCTTTTGGCTTCCATTTGCATGGAATATCTTTTTCCATCCCCTTACTTTCAGTCTGTATGTGTCTCTAGGTCTGAAGTGGGTCTCTTGTAGACAGCATATATAAGGGTCTTGTTTTTGTATCCATTCAGCTAATCTGTGTCTTTTGGTGGGAGCATTTAGTCCATTTACATTTAAGGTAATTATCGATATGTATGTTCCTATTCCCATTTTCTAAATTGTTTTGGGTTCGTTATTATAGGTCTTTTCCTTCTCTTGTGTTTCTTGCCTAGAGAAGATCCTTTAGCATTTGTTGTAAAGCTGGTTTGGTGGTGCTGAACTCTCTCAGGTTTTGCTTGTCTGTAAAGGTTTTAATTTCTCCATCAAATCTGAATGAGATCCTTGCTGGGTAGAGTAGTCTTGGCTGCAGGTTTTTCTCCTTCATCACTTTCAGTATGTCCTGCCACTCCCTTCTGGCTTGTAGGGTTTCTGCTGAGAGATCAGCTGTTAACCTTATGGGGATTCCCTTATGTGTTATTTGTTGTTTTTCCCTTGCTGCTTTTAATATGCTTTCTTTGTATTTAATTTTTGACAGTTTGATTAATATGTGTCTTGGCGTATTTCTCCTTGTATTTATCTTGTATGGGACTCTCTGTGCTTCCTGGACTTGATTAACTATTTCCTTTCCCATATTAGGGAAGTTTTCAACTATAATCTCTTCAAATATTTTCTCAGTCCCTTTCTTTTTCTCTTCTTCTTCTGGAACCCCTATAATTCGAATGTTGGTGCGTTTAATGTTGTCCCAGAGGTCTCTGAGACTGTCCTCAGTTCTTTTCATTCTTTTTTCTTTATTCTGCTCTGCAGTAGTTATTTCCACTATTTTATCTTCCAGGTCACTTATCCGTTCTTCTGCCTCAGTTATTCTGCTATTGATCCCATCTAGAGTACTTTTAATTTCATTTATTGTGTTGTTCATCGTTGCTTGTTTCATCTTTAGTTCTTCTAGGTCCTTGTTAACTGATTCTTGCATTTTGTCCAATCTATTGTCCATTCTATCTCCAAGATTTCGGATCAACCTTACTATCATTATTCTGAATTCTCTTTCAGGTAGACTGCCTATTTCCTCTTCATTTGTTAGGTCTGGTGCATTTTTATCTTGCTCCTTTATCTGCTGTGTGTTTTTCTGTCTTCTCATTTTGCTTATCTTACTGTGTTTGGGGTCTCCTTTTTGCAGGCTGCAGGTTCGTAGTTCCCGTTGTTTTTGGTGACTGTCTCCAGTGGCTAAGGTTGGTTCAGTGGGTTTTGTAGGCTTCCTGGTGGAGGGGGCTAGTGCCTGTGTTGTGGTGGATGAGGCTGGATCTTGTCTCTCTAGTGGGCAGGTTCACGTCTGGTGGTGTGTTTGGGGGCGTCTGTGGCCTTATTATGATTTTAGGTAGCCTCTCTGCTAATGGGTGGGGTTGTGTTCCTGTTTTGCTAGTTGTTTGGCATAGGTTTTCCAGCACTGTGGCTTGCTGGTCGTTGAGTGAAGCTGGGTGCTGGTGTTAAGATGAAGGTCTCTGGGAGATTTTCGCCGTTTGATATTATGTGGAGCTGGGAGGTCTCTTGTTGATCAGTGTCCTGAAGTTGGCTGTCCTACCTCAGAGGCAGAGCCCTGCCTCCTGGCTGGAGCACCAAAAGCTTTTCATCCACAGGCTCAGGATAAAAGGGAGAAAAAGTAGAGGGAATTAGTAGAAGTATGAGGAAAGAAAGAAGGAAAGGAGGGTAGGAAGGAAGGAAGAAAGAAAGAAAGAAGCAAAGAAGGCAAGAAGGCAAGAAGGAAAGAAAGGAGGGAGGGAGGGAGGGAGGAAGGAAGGAAGGAGGGAAAGAAGGAAAAAAGACAGAAAGAAAGAAGATACAGTAAAAATAAAATAAAGTATAATAAAGTTATTGAATTAAAAACTTATTTAGAAAAAAAAAAAAGGGACGGAAAGAACCTTAGGACAAATGTTGGAAGCAAAGCTATACAGACAAAATCTTACACAGAAGCATACACATACACCCTCACTAAAAGAGGTAAATGGGGAAAAATCCTAAATCTTGCTGTCAGAGACCACCTCCTCAATTTGGGATGATTCGTTGTCTAAAGGAGGGAAGGAAGGACGGAAAGAAAGAAAGAAAGAACGAAGGTAAAGTATAATAAGGTTATTAAAATTAATTATTAAGAAAAAAAAATTAAAAAAAAAACATGGACGGATAGAACCCTAGGACAAATGGTGGAAGCAAGACTATAGAGACAAGATCTCACACAGAAGCATACACATACACATTCACAAAAAGAGGAAAGGGGAAAAAATCATAGATCTTGCTCCTAAAGTCCACTTCCTTAATTTGGGATGATTGATTGTCTATTCAGGTATTCCACAGATGCAGGGTACATCAAGTTGATTGTGGAGCTTTAATCCGCTGCTTCTGAGGCTGCTGGGAGAGATTTCCCTTTCTCTTCTTTGTTCTCACAGCTCCCAGGGCTAAGCTTTGGATTTGGCCCTGCCACTGCGTGTAGATCGCTGGAGGGCGTCTGTTTTTTGCTCAGACAGGATGGGGTTAAAAGAGCCGCTGATTGGGGGCTCTGGCGCACTCAGGCCGGCGGGGACGGAGGGGCACAGAGTGCGGGGCGGGCCTGCGGTGGCAAAGGCCGGCGTGACTTTGCACCAGCCTGAGGCGCGCTGTGCGCCCTCCCGGGGAAGTTGTCCCTGGATCCCAGGAACCCGGCAGTGGCGGGCTGCACAGGCTCCGCGGAAGAGGGGTGTGGAGAGTGACCTGTGCTCGCACACAGGCCCCTCGGTGGCGGCAGCAGCAGCCTTAACGTCTCCCGCCCGCCTCTGGGGTCCGCGCTTTTAGCCGCGGCTTGCGCCTGTCTCTGAATTCCGCGCTTTCAGCCGCGGCTCGCGCCCGTCTCTGGATTCCGCGCTTTCAGCCGCGGCTCGCGCCCGTCTCTGGATTCTGCGCTTTCAGCCGCGGCTCGCGCCCGTCTCTGGGGTCCGCGCTTTCAGCCGCGGCTCGCGCCCGTCTCTGGGGTTCGCGCTTTTAGCCGCGGCTCGCGCCCGTCTCTGGAGTTCCTTTAAGCAGCGTTCTTAAACCCCTCTCCTCACGCCCCAGGAAACAAAGAGGGAAGGAAAAGTCTCCTGCCTCTTCTGCAGGTGCAGGCTTTTCCCCGGACTCCCTCCCGGCTAGCTGTGGTGCACTAACCCCTTCAGGCTATGTTCAAGCCGCCAACCCCAGTCCTCTCCCTGCGCTCCGGCCTCAGCTCACAGCCCCGCCCGCCCCGGCGGGTGAGCAGACAAGCCTCTCGGGCTGGTGAGTGCCGGTCGGCACCGATCCTCTGTGCGGGAATATCCTCGCTTTGCCCTCCGCACCCCAGTGGCTGTGCTCTCCTCCACAGCTTCGAAGCTCCCCCCTCCGCCTCCCGCAGTCTCCGCCCGCGAAGGGGCTTCCTAGAGTGTGGAAACTTTTCCTCCTTCACCGCTCCCTCCCACTGGTGCAGGTGCCGTCCCTATTCTTTTGTCTCTGTTTTTTCTTTTGCCCTACCCAGGTACGTGGGGAGTTTCTTGCCTTTTGGGAGGTCTGAGGTCTTCTGCCAGCCTTCAGTAGGTGTTCTGTAGGAGTTGTTCCACGTGTAGATGTATTTCTGGTGTATCTGTGGGGAGGAAGGTGATCTCCGCGTCTTACTCTTCCGCCATCTTCCGCCTTCCTGGATCTGAGTTTTTTAAAAGAAAAGTTGCAATTGGACATTTGTTAAAAAGAGCAAGAAAAAAAAAAAAACAGCAAGGAAGAATTTAGTTAAGACTAATGCAATAGGGGAGAGAGGTAGTGATCAACTCAGCTAAAACAATACGGGGTTTTTTTAAATGTTGGGGTGAGCTAGGGGGGATGTTGGGAAGGGTGTTTGGCCAGTGTGATTAGGCATCTGTGTGTGCTGACTGCTGCTTCTCAGTCTCCTACCCACCCACTGAGACTGGGCGAAAGGGTCACCATCTTTCTTCGTGGCTGCATTTCAAAGGGGGTCCTACTCCCAGGTCTTCAAGAAAGATGTTCCTCCTTTGCAGAAATTTTATAGCTTAAAGGGTCAGAGGAAGAATTTACAATTTCAAGTTTTCTAAAGTAAATTTTCTAAGAAACGGTAAGCCAGGAGCCTATCCTCAGATAGATACCTATCTAAATTTAGTCAAGGTGAGGGGAAATTGAAGGCTGTCTCAGTCAGGTTCCAACTGTATCATATTACTTTTTCTTGAAGATTTTTTTTTAACATTTCTTGCAGGTCTGCTGGAGATGGGGGTCCTTCAATTTTTGTTCATTTGAAAAACTATTTCTTCTTCACTTTTGAAACATAATTTCACTGGATATAAATTCTAGGGTTCTTTTTTAACACTTTAAATATTTCACTATACTTTCTTTTAAAACACTTTCTATGAGTTTTTAGTTTTTTAAATAAAAATTGTATATATTTAAAGTGAGCAATGTGATATATATATAGAAATAATTACCGTAGTCAAGCTAATTAACATAGCCTCACCATAGTTACCATTTCTGTGTGTGTGTGTGTGTGTGTGTGTGTGTGTGCATGTGAGATGAGAAAACCTAAAAATCTAATCTTTTAGTCAATTTATTTTGAGTGCATGGTTTCTGACAGGAAATCCACTGGATTTCTTATGCTCACTGCTCTATAAATATGGTGTTTTCTCCTCTCTCTCCTTTGAATTATCTCAAGCTTTTTTCTTTGTCTCTGGTGTTCTGCAATTCGAATATGACATGCTTACGTGGCTTCTCCCCACACCCCACTTACCATTCTCTGAGCTTCCTGGATTCATGGTTTGGTGCCTGTCATTAATTTTGGAAATTTCTCAACTATTATTAATTCAAATATTTCTTCTACTCCATTCTCTCTCTCTTCTAGTGTAATGCATATATCATACATTTTGAAATTGTCCCATCATTCTTGGCTGTTCTGTTTCTTTTTTATTTTTTCAACATTCTGTTTTTTCTACATTCTGATTTTCCTTTTCATCTCATATTGAAAATTTTCTATGCATTTGTATGCATTTGCCAAAGTACAATGACTGTACACTCAAGATGTATGCATTTCATTTTATGTAAATTTTACATAAAGACAAAAATTCCTAATAAATATTGAATTCTAGTTAATAATAGGCATATTAGTTTTTAATGGGAAGCGATTTTTTTCTGCAATTTATTGTGTAATCCATTGAAAAATTAGGATAATTGATGGATTGACAGAATGATACATAGAGATATATGGAAAAAAACAAATACAGTAGAATGTTATTTGTAGAATGTACATGGTGAGTATATCAGTGATCATTACAAAACTATTGTAACTTTCCTGTGCACTTGAAATTTTCCTAATAAAATATTTAAAAATGCTCAAAATCTTGAATAGTTTCTTGAAAAGTGGGGCTATAAAGTAATGAAGAGAATGTGGACCAGAGAACACTTATCAAGCCAGCCCCTACATGGGCCGTACTTATTTTTGTGACAGATTATAGAAAAATATATTATTTGCTATTAACTTTAACACCAATATAGGGTCAGGCTAACCAAAGCCTCTTGCATTTGAAACAAAATTATTTTAACTTGAGTGATAGACATTAAATCACCAGTGAGTAGGGTCTAAGATGTATTATGTCAAATATATCAATGGGATGGAAAAAAATCAACTGGCGATATTAAAAAAACGGAACCTAATTGTGTGACAATTAAGGCTAATGGCTTCACGCCAGAGAGAATGGAATGATTTAACAGCCTATTTTGTGTTCTTTATCACATTATATATGGTAACAAACCACACATTTCAAAGGGAAGTATTCTCTTTTATTTTCTCTCCTTATCTATGCCATAAAAAACTGTGTTTTAGTAATGAATATTTTCTTCTTGATAAGGTGGCTAAGGAAGGTATTGAATTAAGTTTCAAGATAGAGCAGCCTATATTTGATAAATTAATCAGTGTTTGCACTCTCACTCATGGATTTATTTTCTGACTGTTCTAACCCTGAAAAGACATGTTTTTGCTAACTCTTCTTTTGCTGCTCTTGATTCTCCAATGCTCAGGACTTCTCTGCTGTTCACACCCATCTAGCCTTGGGTGCATCTAATCACAGAGTTCCCTATGGCTGTTTTTGGTTCCCAATCTTTTTCATCAGTTTGGGCACTGCTTTGTTCTTTACTATTCTATTTACCTAGACAGCCACACTATCTGAGTGTCACAAGGTAAACAGCAATTCAAAGTTCTCACACCATCTTTTCTGCACAGCCTCTTCATCATCCTTTGAATCTCTTAGACTAGAAATCTTAGAGCCATTTTCAGTATTCCCTCTCTCTCTTGTTTTATTCTCCCTACTATATATTCTTTTTTTTTTCTTCAAGGTTTATCTGGTATGTGAACTTCTCTTCATTTATGGTCATTGTGAAGTCGATTCCATGACCCTAGGAAAAGCAACTCTTTGAATTCTTGATCTGACTCTTCAAACTCACATAATTTTGAAAATATATCCACTGAACTTCTCTAAGATGCAGGACTAGTTTACATGAAGTAGAAACAATACTGATATTAGTGAAAACAAATACTGTGTATTAATGACAAGGTAGC